>NC_058133.1:408617909-408618231 GCF_016433145.1 Gracilinanus agilis | reverse complement strand
ATGTCCTTCAATTGGGGAATGGCTGAACAAACTGTGGTATATGCGGGTGATGGAATACTATTGTACTAAAAGGAATAATAAACTGGAGAAGTTCCAGGCGAACTGGAGAGACCTCCAGGAACTGATGCAGAGTGAAAGGAGCAGAGCCAGAAGAACATTGTACACAGAGACTGATATACTGTGGTAAAATCGAATGTAATGGACCTCTGTACCAGCAGCAATTGACCCAGGACAATTCTGAGGGATTTATGGTAAAGATGCTACCCACATTCAGAGGAAGGACTGCAGGAGAGGAAACATATAAGAAAAACAACTGCATGAA
>NC_058133.1:408585417-408617821 GCF_016433145.1 Gracilinanus agilis | reverse complement strand
GTGGTATATGCGGGTGATGGAATACTATTGTGCTAAAAGGAATAACAAACTGGAGGAGTTCCAGGCGAACTGGAGAGACCTCCAGGAAGTGATGCAGAGCGAAAGGAGCAGAGCCAGAAGAACTCTGTACACAGAGACTGATATACTGTGGTAAAATTGAATGTAATGGACCTCTGTACCAGCAGCAATACAATGACCCAGGACAAATCTGAGGGATTTATGGTAAAGAATGCTACCCACATTCAGAGGAAGGACTGCAGGAGAGGAAACATATAAGAAAAGCAACTGCATGAACGCATGGGTCAGGGCGGACATGATTGAGGGTGTGGACTCGAAACTACCACACCAATGCAACCACCAACAATTGGGAAATTGGTCTTGACCAAGGACACATGACAAAACCAGTGGAAAAGTGTGTCGGCCATGGGTGGGGGGATTGCGGGGGGTGAAGGGGAAAATAGGAGCATGAAACATGTAATCATGTTAAAAATGATTATTAATAAATGTTAAAAAAAAAGTTATGGAGTGTTAAAGATTTCTTTTTCTTGTTGTTAATCTTTTTCTCTCTCTTCTGGACTTCCTGGTTCTGGGTAGCCTTCTTTAGCTAAGCAGCTTCTCAGCATTATCCTCACGCTCAGCGTTTGTCTGCGGTCTTTTGGCTCCTGAGGTCTGAGGTTTGGTTTTTTCCAAGGTCAAGCCCCCTGGTGGCCCCTCTTGCTTGATCCTCTGCAGGAGGCTCCTTTACAAGTCTCAGGGTGCTGCTTCCACAGTCGTACCACCACACCAATGCAACCACCAACAATTTGGAAATTGGTCTTGATCAAGGACACATGACAAAACTAGTGGAAATGCGCATCGGCCATGGGTGGGGGGGGTTGGGGGGGGTTGAAGGGGAAAGGAGGAGCATGAAACATGTAACCATGTTAAAAATGAATATTAATAAATGTTAAAAAAAATATCTACATGGTACTTTTGACTACACAAAGGGCCCAATGCAAAAGACCATCTGATTCATTCAAAATCACATTCCGTTTTTTTCAAATTAGAATCTTACCCTGTAATGATAATTTCTGGGTAACTCTGAGTACCCAATCCCCAGTTACCTCCACTAATAGGCCACTCCTGTAATAAAAGAAATAGTATTATGTAAAGGAACCACAAAAACTCATTTGATCCAACTATCAACCTTATACAAACACATTAAGATGCTAAAATAAATACAAAGTACCTTTTTGCTATAACCTTGGCGTTTCTGTCTGGCTCCAACAGAATAAAGTGCAGGAATAACATCTACAGGACAATCAGCAAAATATTCACAACAAGTAACAGGAGATTCATGTATGCTCAAGGGGTAGGGATTTTCAAATATGGGATACCTTTAAAAACAGAAAAAAAAATTTAACCAAAACAATCAATTTGAAACAAAAATTATTTGGAATTTAAGTGCAAAATAAAATTGCAAACTATTCTAAGTATACATATTATTAGATTTGGAGAAGTGTTAAATTCAAGAAAATCAAAATGCTGTCAGAGTTTTTTTTAAAGCCTTACCTTCCGTCTTGGAGTCAATACTGTGTATTGGCTCCAAGGCAGAAGAGTGGTAAGGTTAGGCAATGGGGGTCAAGTGACTTGCCCAGGGTCACACAACTGGGAAGTGTCTGAGGTCAGATTTGAACCTAGGACCTCCCGCCTCTAGGCCTGGCTCTCAATCCACTGAGCTACCCAGCTGCCCCCTTCTGTCAGAGTTTTAAAGTTAATAAAATCCTCAAAGCAATCACTCAACAATTTGAATATGAAATATAAAAAATTTAGACTAGAGTTTTATTTAATTTTTTTAAATGAAACCCTAAGAATACAAGTAGATTTTACCATAGGAAAGTGTTTAAATCATTCTCCTCTGAAATGTGGAACTCTTCCAACTATGTGCAAAAAAGGTTTTTGGATAAGTATAAGACTAAATAAAAGTTATAACAATAATTGAAGGTGCACACATTTTTTTTTACTCTTCTCTTTTTGTATTATAGTAAACTTTGAATTTAACTAGAAAGGTTTGCATTGGGTAATGGAGAACAAAGGAGATGTAGCTATGTTCCCTTCTAACCCCACATCCCTTGATTTAATAAAATGTATGGTTTTAAAACACTGAATATGTATAAACTGCTAAATAAAAAATGATTTAGAGCTTTAGAGACCCAGATAGGAGTTCCTTAAAATGATAAAAAGTACCAGAAACCATTCTATTCACCACAAGGTAATTTATGGGTAGTCAAAACTTAGTATTTAATTAATCTAAACATTTCTTATAAAAAGTGGAAAGCATGGGGAGTTGGATAAGGGAATACAGATGGCTCCTATGCATAGTACAATTGGTATAAAATAAAAACTTAACTTTGTACTAATAAAATAGCAAATGAAAAGTATTTTTTATCATGCAAGATTTCTAAAACTATATTTCTATTACTAACACAGAGCAAAGTTTATAGTCTAGCTATAATAATTTTATATTTCTCGACTCATTTTAAATCAATCAAAAAGCATTTATTAAGAACTTACTTTGTATCTAACAATGTGCTAAGTAATGGATTTATATATAAATTAAAGTGAAATTTTGAGAGTGAAGACTAAGGCTAATTAACAAAATATTCTTAAAGACCTAATGTCAAAGAAGTACCACTTGGTTTCTCAATTACTTAGTAAAAATGAAATTCAAGATTATGTTAAGAAATTATTTAAGGTTATATGATTATAGGCTTATATGATTCTTTTAATTTTGTTTTTGTTCCATAATAGCTATGATATGTTCTTGTAGACTGTTAAAAATAGTACTCTGGAATTAGTAATAAAAACAAAATTGGGAAATGACAATTTTGTGCACCATAAATGAAAAAATTTCATCAGGGAATGGGCATTTCTTCAAACTCAGATAAAGAAAATAAGTCAGAAATTAGTCACTTGAAATCAGTTTCACTGAACTATAACAATGGATTCTACTATAAATGAATCCTTTTGCTACCTTCAAACTTACAAATCTTACCCATTTTGTGCAAGGTCTATCAGTACTAAGTCTTTTTCCAGAAGGACAACCACAGCATATGGTTCTTGAAAATCTAAAATATTAAAAGAAAAAAAATGAAAACATAACAAAAATATAGAATGGAATTAAGAAAGCCCATGAAGACATTTTTAGTTGTCATTTATTTCCCTTTGTCAAAAACTTTATCTAAATTCTAAGTTTCTGATGACTCAAGGATTTATGCATTATGATGCATATTTTGCTAATATAATGACTTTCTAATATTTCAAATTCCTATGGCTACATATTATCAAGAAAAGTTATATTAAAATCTGAATATTTATAAATATAATTATCATCATTTCACTATTGCAGCTATACAAGTATTCGCAGGACAAAAAAACCTAGAGATGCTATTTTTTGCTGGTTACTGATACATAAAAAATGAATGGCTTGCTGACACCTTTGATTATATTTTATGGGTATTTACAAATATGTAAACAAATAGTTATGTGTTTTCTTTAAAACACCAGAACAACAAAAATATAGGAATGCAAATGAGGTTTATAAATAAAAAAAGTTAAAACATATAAAACAGGCTCTGCTCTCATGGGATTTCATTCTAATGTAAGGGTCATAATAGGTATTTTTCAGTCATTTTTGTCATGTCTGACTCTTCATCACCCAATATGGGGTTTTCTTGGCAAAGATACTAGCCTTTTGTCATATCCTTTTCCATTTCATTTTACAGATGTGGAAACTGAGGCAAATAGGGCTAAGATACTTCCTGAGAGTCACATAATTAATAAGTTACTGAGGCCAGATTTAAATTCAGATCTCCCTGACTCCAGGCCTGGTACTTAATCCACTGGACCATCTAACAGCTCTATAACATGTATACATATAAACATAATACAAATAACTGAGGAGTGATAATACTAATAATTGAGATCAGAGAAATATTTACTAAATAAGTGGTATCACTGATGAACCTTGAAAAAAAGATAAAGACAGGAAGGTAGAAGCTAATAATGAATCAGAACTATAAGTGGTCTACTTTGGTGACAAAATTGAACTCATGAAGGTAAGTGGAATAAAATAAGCTTGGAAAAAAGTCATGTTGTAGAGAGCCTTAAATGCTAGTCTGAGGACCTTATTTTACTTGATCATTCTGAGGAGGCATGGAAGGTTTTTGTTTTTAGCAAGAGAATGATAAAACCAGAAATGTAGTGTGGAATGAATTATTTCAGCAGCTATGTGAAAGGCAGATTGAAGAGAGAGAGCCAAAAGAAATGAAGACTAATCAAGATATTATTAGAGTTGTCCAGGCAACAAGTGATAAAGCAGTGATTCCCAAAGTGGGTGCTACCACCACTGGTGGGTGCTGCAGTGATCCGTGGGGGGAGGGGATGGTGATGGCCACAGGTGCATTTATCTTTCCTATTAATTGCTAAAATTAATTTCCAGGGGGCTAAGTGATATTTTTTCTGAAAAGGAGGTGGTAGGACAAAAAAAGTTTGGGAACCACTAAATAAAGGTCTGAATTAGAGTAGTAGCTGAGAAGAGTAAAGTAGTTAAGAGTGAAGACTGACTCCTTGGTGTGGATTCAACCAGAGTGAATAAGAAGATGGCAATGATCTCAAAAAAAAATTGGAAAGTTGAGTGGGTTTGAAGGAAAAATATGCAATTTTTTTAGACTTGTTGACTGAGATGATGATGAAATATCCAGGTAGAATATGAAAAACAATGAGTGTTGAATACAAACACATACACACACAAAGACATGCAAACACACACACATATGCACAAAGAGACAAGGGACATTTTAAAAGAATTTGTTAATTATAGAGTCAAGACTATGAAAGTGATATTCAGTGAGGGATTGGGAAAAAAAGAAAGGAATAGACACATTTAAGTTTCTCATAATGATGAAAAATATGTGTACGATGAAGGAGAAATGAAGGATCAGAGATAAAAAAGTCAGAATTCAAAAACCACATAAATGCAAAGAATGGTAAGCCCTAAAGTATAATCAGTACTGTGAATGGAATGAAAGTAAAAATCATAGGTGCTGAGGAAATTGATGAAATGGGAAGGTAATAGTTTTTGAAGCCCTCAAACACAAGAGTAGAAGTTGAGGTGGACCAGAAGTTGTAATTGATTGAATCAACTACAAAATTCTGTGAAAAAAGGAAAGAGGGCCCTTATACTCAGAAAACTGGAAAAGATGATAAAAGATGGAACTCACAAACAAAGACAGGAACAATGTTGGTGGAGAAATGGTTCTAAAAATTCAGTAATTATGTGACAAAAAATGTACATATCCTCTGACCCAGAAATTCAAACACTAAGCATATAAGTCAAGATGGTCAAATAAAGGTAGGTTTCAGATACCGAAATGTTTCTAATTCCACTTTTTTGTGCTCTCAAATAAACTGAAAACAAAATAGTCAACCTTCAATCTGGAAATGTCTAAGCAAATTGTATGTTAATCTACTGTTAAGAAATGGTGAATATTAATTCAGAGAAACATGATCTAATCGAAAGTATATACCAGAAAACAATATACATAATATAGAGGCCTAAATATACCATAGCTGTAGCTTGAGGTGAAAAAACAGTATCTCAATAACGTTGATCTCTCCCATTCCCTAAAACATATTGACAAGCTCTTAAAAACAAGCCTCATTCTCAATATGTATTTTATGGAAGGATTTCAAATTCAGACATTCTGAAAATATATGGATAAAGCTAGCAAATATCCTAACCGCTCTTAATACATAAGACTTTTTCTTCCCTGATGAGATGCTCTGATTCATGGAGGGGGTGGGAATAGCTTCATTCTGAAAACTATTTTCCACAGTTATTCAAGTGTTGAAGAGAAACTCTAGACAAATCTTAACCACTAAATGGAAAAAGTGCTTTTAATTCCACCATGTTAACAAAAGTCATAAAGTAGACAGTGATCCCAGGGGATCACAGCAAAAAGGATCAGGATGAAATATTATAGATGGATGAATTAATTCTAAAATGGGAGGCTCCTGAGTGCTAATGACAGAGGGAAGATTTGGAAGTGGCACTAGAGGACAAAGAACATGCCAACTCCTACCTGGCCTAGTGCATCACTGGAGGTGAAAAGAAGCAAGAACTGGAGAGAGTAGCTAGAGATGCAGTGACTTCTGGAGAAAACCAATTTGTCATGAATGCATGAAGATGAAAGGGATGTGAAAAGAAAAGGCTTAGGATGGAGGGAAGTTTATTAGTAACAGAGCAATGGTTCCAGAACACACAACAGAAAACAAAGGCCAAGAAGGAAAGGGATTAGGGAAGGGTAGTAATAATTAGAAGTTGTGACAGCTGTATGTTTTCCCCTACAGCAACAGTCAGCAATCTTTTTGGCCATGAGAGCCATAAACGCCTGCAGAAGGAGGAGGATGAAGGCAGAAGGTGCTGGAATATGGGGTGGGGGCTGAAGGGCCCCCTGGAGCACATCCTGTGGCTCTGCCCCAACCGGCCGGTTGGGAGGTGGAGCCAGATATGGCTCGAGAGCCATACATTGCTGACCCCTGCCCTACAGTAAGGTTTTTAAAAAGTATAGTAATGGAATGGTCTTTTAATATAGATCTTTGATTAAAAATCATATTTATACTTATAATAAGAGGTAGCAAAAACATGAGCTTGGAAAGACTTTGGGAGTTAGTGAAGGACAGAAGTTTCTGGAGTGCTATGATCCATAGGGTCACAAAGAATCAGACAGAACTGAACAACAAGATGAAGCAAAGGCAGCATAGGCAGTATGGCACAGTGACAAGAGAGAGTCTTGGAATCCAAGTCCTGCCTCTGACAGACGACGGCTATTTAAGCTTGGGCAAATCACTTTACCTCTCACTGCCACAGTTGGTGATCTGCATTCATATAGGGAATTTCCTATGCCAATTAAATTACAAGTCTGGACAAAGTAAAGTGTAAGGAAAATTACATGGCTTACCATTTGGGTATGGAGTTTCACAAAGTGTAAGAAAGTCAACAATTGAATAGTCCATTTCTAGCACCGCAGTGCTTTTCCCATGC
Organism: Gracilinanus agilis; assembly: GCF_016433145.1. Taxonomy (NCBI): domain Eukaryota; kingdom Metazoa; phylum Chordata; class Mammalia; order Didelphimorphia; family Didelphidae; genus Gracilinanus; species Gracilinanus agilis. The sequence goes on along the minus strand of NC_058133.1, from coordinate 408,610,737 downwards.
ATAACTGTTAAACAAGGTCTTCTTCCAACAGTATCATAGGACAAACCTCCCGACAGAATAATAAATGGTTCCCTGAAAATGAAAGAGAAATATCAATAGTTATGAAACATATGGGTAGATTTCTAACATATCCTACCACGTGATAAAATAACCTTGGGTTAATGAATTATTGAGAAACTATACTGAATTTGTCATGGCCAAAATAGTGTTTTTATTTTTCATTTATTTATTTATTTTTTAAACCCTTAACTTCTGTGTATTGGCTCCTAGGTGGAAGAGTGGTAAGGGTGGGCAATGGGGGTCAAGTGATTTGCCCAGGGTCACACAGCTGGGAAGTGTCTGAGGCTGGATTTGACAAAATAGTGTTTTTAAAAGCTTATTTCTTAGTGTATGTCATCATTATGCCCTCTCCTCATCTTTCATTTTTTCCCCCTTCTGTATTTAATTTTAAAAACCAAGTCCTACTAAGCCATCCTTTGAAGTATTGCTGGGGTTCATCTCTTTCTCATGCCTATTGCTATAATTCTACTACTACTCAGTCCAGACTCTCTTTACTAGTTCAGTCAGATGCCCATTATTTCATTACCGGGTTTGAGCAATTGCCTCTGGTTCCAGATTCTTCTCTAAACCATCTACAATGTGGCTTGATGAGTCTTCCTAAAACACACTATTTATTATTCCTTACCTATATAATTCTTAAAGTCTAAAATTCTCCAATAAATTTTAAAAACCCATCATCACCTGGTCCATCCCACCTATGAGATTGTATTATCAATTACTTCCAAACTTGAACTTCTAACTTCAGAGAGAATATAGCAAAATGACAACTACCTTACTTGCCTTTGTTCATGCTATTTTCAATATTTAAAATGCCCTCCTCTCTTTTTTACCTATGCAAAACATATCCCACTCCCTTTAAAGTTATACTTTTTGCATGAAGGATGCCTGACTCACAAAACCCAAAATACTATTTTCCTTCTCTGAATTTCTTAGAATCAATGTCAATAAATTTATCAGTCTTAGTCATATTATCCTATATATTCTATAATTTGTTCCAAGAATCAGAGTCATGTGTCACTAGAATACATTCTATACCCCATTTTTCAAAGTTTATATCTCTCATAGTTCTTAGTACAGTGGAGAAAATATAGTAGGTGATTAATAAATATTTGATTCATCTTATGAACAGAGGTAAAGGAAGCATGTTCCTTATTTTCTGCTATATTTCTATCCACATTCAGCAACTAAATCTAATCATTTATTCACTGGTATGAATTTAATCTATCTAATTTAATATATAGTGTGCATTTAATATATCTAATATACAATGCTACATAGAATCAGAAAGGTAAATAAAAGAAGTCCCTATTCTTAAGGAGTTTATACTGTATGCATAAATAAATATAATAAAAATAATTTTAAAAATCAAATCCAGCAAACACAGTATGATATACTCTGAAATCAGAAAACTAATAATTACTATTATCATCCCATAACAAATTTGAAATAGAATTTTTCCAGGAAAGCTTTTTTCTACTATGGGTTCAAGCCTCAACTCATATGGCCCTCTTTTGAAGCAAGAAAGAAAAAATGTTTAGAGTCCTAATCTGAGCTTCAGTTAAAGATTCCACATAAGGACTCTGTGGTGTTTAGTTCCACAATTATTTTTAAAACTAAAACCTCATCTTATCAATTTTTAAACCCCTACTTTCCCTCTTAGAATTAATATGTATTGATTATAAGGCAGAAGAGAGGTAAGGGCTAAACAATGGGGATTAAGCGTCTTGCCCAGTCACACAGCTAAGAAGAAACTTAAGCTAGATTTGAACCTAGGACTTCCCATCTTCAGACTTGGCTCTCAGGCTACTGAGACACCTCAATGTCCTCAGGCTCACCTTATCTTGATTACATAAGTGAATATGAGGTCCCATGTTCTGACTTCTAAAGCACTCCAAAGAAGTCAGCCTTATTACAGCTTTCAAAAAAATCTAACCAAAGGTGAATGAATAGAATAGCATGGCTAGTGTCCGACATGTGAACTCTATGAGTCAAGGTTTCCCTTTTCTCCTTGGATTCCATGAAATGTAAAAGCTACCTGTTTAACATTTAGGATGCAACAACAAGTGTATGACTGAGCTAGCAGGACTAGGAGGAAAATAAGGGAGGAATGTGGAGAGATCACAACCTACCCGAAAATTTTCTGATTCAATAGGGAGAGAGAAGAAGAGGCTCATATATCTCTTTTAAAAATACTCCTGCCTAAAATATCAAAGTAAGATGAAGAAATGGTCTAAATATCTATTGTGTAAAGAAACCCAACAAATTAAAACAACTATGAGGTACTACCTCACACCTATCAGATTGGCTAACATGAAAGAAAATCATAGGTGCTGGAGTGGATATGGAAAATCAGATTTGAACTGTTCTAACCATTTTGGAGAAAAATATGCAACTATGTCCAAAGGGCTTTAAAACTATTCATACCCTTTGATCCACCAATACACTAAGTTTCTATCCCAAAGCAATATGACCAAAGGAAAAGGACGTATGTAAAAAATTTATAGCAGATTTTTTTTGTGATGGCAAAGAATTGGAAACTGTCCATCAACTGGAGGGAATGCCTGAACTAGCTGTAGTAAATGACTGTGATTAGAATACTACTGTGCTATATAAGAAATGACAACCAGGATGTTCTAAGAAAAACTTGGGAAGTCTATATGAAGGGATACAAAGTGAAGTGAGCAGAAACAGGTAAACTAATCAATACAGTGATCTGAGACAATTCCAAAGGATTAAGGGATCCTTTGAGAAATACTATCCACCTCTAGGGAGAGAACTGATGAACTCTGGGTGTAAATTGAAGCATACTTTTTTCACTTTTTCTTGCCTTTAAAAAAACCCAATATGGTTAATATAATTTTTACACGACTTTACATGTATAATTGATACTATATTATTTGCATTCTCAAAGTGTGGGGAAAAGCTGGAGTGAGGGAGAAAATTTGAAACTCCAAGTTTTTAAAAATGCATTTTTGGAAAATATATATTTTTTAAAAGTTTCTCACCTAACTACAATTTTTCCTTTTAGGAACAATATTACATTGACATCATGCATTATGCTTTGAGTGTCAGGAATCTTTTGATAACTTGACCAATTTTTTCTAGAGTGTTTAGTCACACGATTTTAAAGTATGGTTCTGCTAGTTTGGCCCAGATGACATTCCTGACATATACCAATTAATAAAAAACGTCTTTGATTAGCTGAATAATGAAACACCATAATTGGCCTTTTAGAAAATACTTACAATTCCTTTAAATAATGTGGGAGAAAGAAGAGAAGAAGTCTTCTTCAACCCAGACAGTAGCTTTTTTTTCTTAGGTAGTAACAAGGTTGGGAAGGGGAAGCCTAGTTTTTGGCATTTTGAAGGGGAGAAACCACAATTTTTACCAATTATATATGCTGTTCTTGGACAATCTCTGAGTGGAACTGAAGCCAGCACCAAGGGAAGTTTATTGCAAGAAACCAAAGAAGTAGTAAAGAACTGGATAAGCAATCTGCAGTTTTCTAATGTGCCTTAGACAGTGCCTTAGAAAGTAAAGAGGAAATGTTTCTTGTTTTAAAAGGGGATAGAGGGGGAAAGAGTGAGATATTCAAACAACAGGACAGGGAACAATTTAAAGTCCTAGCAAAATTACAGAAATGACTAATGAAAAAGATAGCTGGTGAATATCTAAAAAGGAAGAAATAACCAAAAAATAAGTACAGCTTTAATCAAGAACAAGTTGTGCCAAATTCATTTTATTTTGTGGGCAACTAGTCTCACAGTAGGCAAAACACAGGTCTTAGAGTCAAGAAGACCAAACTCAACTTCAGATACTACCAGCTGTGTAACCTCAGGCAAGTCACTTAACTCATATTTGCTTCAGTTTTCATCTGTAAGATGGAGATGATAACATCTACCTTCCAGGGTTGTTGTGTAAGGACCAAATGAGATAAATGTAAGCCTCTTAGCACAGTGCTCAGCACATGGTAAGTGCTATATAAATGTAAGCTTTGTAGACATGAAACAGAATGTCAATATATCATGAATATTTACATTAAAAGGAGAGTTGGAAGGTACTGGACAAGCTGATAGTAGATAGATAGACAAATAGAAAGATAAAGAGGGAAATATAAATTTTTCTCTACATACAAATGTATGGCTATGAAACTGATTACATTTAAGATAGAAAATGACATTTTAGTATTGTGGGAATCATTTCCACATCAGGTTTCTGATTGGCCAGAAGAATAATTTATAGCAAAGATCAAATTCAGTACCAAGCTGAACTAAAAATAAGATGACATGGTGCTTATTTGAGAAAACTTTAATTTTTAAAAACTAAAGATGTTCAAAAATGGGAATGGGATTTAAAAAGAATTTATAGGCACAAGCTATCACCTTTATTTAAGGTTAACTAGTTTAAAATTAGTTGAGGAAAAAAAGTTAAACTAATAGAATAATCTCCATCAATAAACATAATCTAATTCTGAAAACCAGAGGGTAAAAACCAAAGGCAAAGGCAATGTCAGTTCAGAATAAAATTTCACTTATGAAATTTTATAAACAACAATGAGGGAATAGTATGAAGAATAGTACCCTACATAGCAACGAGAGGTAGGAGCATAGCTTGGTGACAGGTTCAACCATAAAACATATATTCTTGATTGATCACTTGTTTATATGAGTATATGATTTAGGGTTTTGGTTTTAAAAGATTACTCTATTATAAAAATAAATAATATTGAAATAGGTATCAAGTGATAACACATATGTAACCCAGTACAACTGCTTGTCAGCACCAGGAGGGAGAGAAGAGGGAAGGGAGACAACATAACCATGGAAAAATATTTAAAAATAAAAATTAATTAATTAAAAAATAAGTAAAAATGAAATAAAATAAAAATAAAAACATATATTCTAAAGATACTGAAGAGTGAAAATGGAAACAGGAAAAAAAACAGATGAAGAGTGGAAAAGTGCTCACAAAATTTCTACATCAAACTTGTTTTTCCATTAATGATACCACATTTGGGCTCTACACTTCAGAGTTCCCAAGGTATTGCATGAAAAAGTAGGTTTGGCACTAAAGTAAACAAGAATAAGAAAAATAGCTATACTAAAGTTTCTATACAGAGATCAATGCTGGAGGTGACAAAATTATAAGGGTGCAATGGGATTGATTCTCAAGTCATATGAAAGAGGGGAGGACACTAAAGGATTAGTAAAGCACTGTAACAAAAAAGGCAACTCAGGATATAAATTACTGACCTATAAATGCATAATTTTTATAAAATGTTGGTGACAAAAATCTACTCACACACTATGAGTTTACTTGGAGGTATTCAAAGAGAACAGGAAGTCTCCTTTTATAACTGATATCACAAAGCAGACTACCATCTTTAAAGTCATATAATTGACTAAAGCATGTTGAAAACATAAGATTCACACTTAGCTTGTTTGTTGACTATTTAAAAAAGCATTTGATTCAGTAGCTAACTATTATTATCTTAAAGGTTCTCTTCCAACAAGCTGTTTCTCATGCATGGCAAAATCACCAATCCTTGAAATATTTCTTGAAAACAACAAAAATAATTGGCCCTCTTATTTTCACCAAGTAAGATATAGCAGGAAAAGCAGATACAAAAACAAAAATTAGAAAAATGAAGTTAAATTAAAAACATTATATTAAGTTACACTATTTATATGCAGTCTTTAAATTTATATTTCCACAATATCTCTTACAGTTTCCCTTAACTGCACTGACACAGCCAACATATTAGTTAGACCTTCTTGGCTTATAAATAGCATCTTGGATTACACTTAAAAATATATAAAAATTACCAGATCGTGTCTATTACTAAGTAACCTCTAACTGCATGGTATCACTATACTGTTCTAGGAGACTACCCTCCTTGCAACTATATGACGTGATCTACCGTGAACATAAGTCAGATATGTTGGGGTTTTTTCTCACACACTCTCATGAAATATGTTTGAAACTGTCAAGGAAGCAAGGAAAATTAATGTTGAATTGTATTACATATTAACAATATTTCTATGTGACCTAATTTATTTTTCTCAAATCCCAATCTCTAAAGGTCAAACAGTTCATGTTTCAAGGTAATATAATTATTCCCTGACTGCAAGGCATCAAACTGTGCTTGGACCTTTGTTTTTTGTTAAGGCAAGGGGCATACTTCTACTCTTTCTTCTTACCTTGCATCTTTGAATCAATACTAAGCAATGGTTCTAAGGCAGAAGAGTGGTAAGGGCTAGGTAACTAGGGTTAAGTGTCTTGTTCAGAATCACATAGCTAGAAAATGTTTGAGGCCAAATTTGAACCCAAGACCTCCTGTCTCCAAGTCAAGTTTTCTATCAACTAAGCCTCCAACTACCCTTTCTATACTCTTTCTTTATCTATAAACAAGAATCCATCCTCCTTAAGGCATTTGACAGCATATGTCTCTTTGTCCTTGCTAACTAAATATATCATCAAGATTATGGTGACCAGGTCTACAGTAGGGGAAAGAACCACTGAAAACACAATTGAGCTAATTTATGTTGTTTTGTTTTGTTTTGTTTTTAATTTTAAACCCTTAACTTCTGTGTATTGGCTTATAGGTGGAAGACTGGTAAGGGTAGGCAATGGGGGTCAAGGGACTTGCCCAGGGTCACACAGCTGGGAAGTGTCTGAGGCTGGATTTGAACCTAGGACCTCCTGTCTCTAGGCCTGGCTCTCAATCCACTGAGCTACCCAGCTGCCCCATGCTAATTTATGTTTTGCTAGCCAGAGACTGTGAGAGGAAGCTGGGTTTCATAAGCTCATTTACATTCTATTTCTAAAAGTACCAGAGAAGGGTGAGTCAGCCAGGGTTCCCTTGCTTAGTGAAGTTATGGGGATGCATCTACCTACTATGAACAGGGGAAGAGTTGAAATCTCTAAATCCTCCTCTTCATAAAAATATCCACCAATCAGGGCTGTTAGGGAAGGTGCTAAGGGGAAAAGGGGGGCCTCACATGCTACCTGAGGGTGCAGAGAAGACAGCAGCCTGTTGAGTCTGTGGTGGGGTTGGAGAGGAATTAGGCTTGAAGGTTTGAGGAGAGCATAGCTGACAGGGTAGCACATAGCTGGAGGGGAACAGAGCACTTGGGTTACTCCCCTCCCCCTCTCCATTTGTGCCTCTCATCACCTGCCCCCCTGCCCAACAGCCCAATGGAAGCGCTTTCTCCTTCCCCTGTTTGATGTAAGGTGTGGGACAAGGGGTGGCACTCAGTCTGTGTGGGGGGGGGGGATGGCACTCTGTCTCTAAAAGGTTTGCCATCACTGCTTTAAGCTCTCTCATTTTTTGCATAAACCATGTTTTCCTATACATTTCTTCAGTAAGCTTATGTTCCTTTCTGCAGGGAAGTCATCAAGTTTCAGAGTGCATGATTTCAATAGTAAAGTCTCAACAAATAATCTTCATAGAATTTCTCAATTTCTTTGTTTCTTAGCCTTCAATGTTGCTACAAAAGCTGCAATTATTTTTGAGGTAGTCTTTTTGCAAATACTTATCATCAAAATTGCTATTTATGATAACAATAATCCATTATATAATATTTCTTATTAATTTTAGTTGTTCTATCAAACCCATTCCACAACCTCTTTTTTTTACTCTCCCAAGGAGGACCTATTTGCTATCTTATTTTCCTACAAGTTTCTTCTTTCCTTCAATTTTGTCTAAAGGAAGGATATCAAGGTTGAAATAATTTAGTTCCCCAAAAAATATTTCTATTTGTCATAGACAAAGACGTCATATTTAGAGTATCAACAAATTTTAATTTGACTACTTCCACTTGTCATATCACTAAAAAAGCATAAGAGGCATATGGATTTTTTAAAAGAAAGTTAAGATATCCAAGAAAAAAAGTTATCCCAAGGGAATCTGAGGATTAAAATGTAAGGAAGACAAAATATATGCAAAAATATATAAATAAAATAAAAATGTTTTCCCCATTAAAGATAAATCCTAATTTTATAGTCTCAAGGATACTTAAAAGGAAGATAGAAAGAGAACAAAAGGGGAAAGGTAACATAATTGGACTAAATGTTCATAAAAGAGACTAGTGCTGAAGGCAATAATTGAGAAGGAACTGGAAAACTAATATTCAAAGTACCTAAAGGAGAAGTACTTCAGTACTGAAGACTGAAAAAGATTTTGAAATTATTAATGCCAATAAAAGGTTACTAGAGTGTATCAATAACTACTGACCTATAAACCTAGGCTTCCATTTATACAAAATATTTATAATAATCATTTTACATAAATCAAGGGAATGTTTTATGGGAATATTAGTATGAAACAAGGTTTTCTCAAATGATATTCAACAATGGGTCACATTTTTGTTATTTCACAAATGATAGGAAGATAAAAAGAATAAAATATTTCACTAATTGTCGAATATGAAAAAGCATTTGATTTGCTAGAACAAAATGCAGTTTTATAGGCTCTTTTCCCAACAAGGTGTCTCCTGTTCATATATCAAAATCATTCAAAATTCCTTAAAAAATCATAGAAATAATCCACTTTAACAAACCTCTGAATACCAACATCAAATGAAGAATAAAATGGACTAATGTTTACTAAAAGCATTAGCCATCATGCTGGAGATCCCTCACAGAGTCCAAATAGAAATGATTCCCTGTGCATACTGAATTTTCCAGACGTTTAAAGATAATATTTACTGATGGCATCAAGCTCCAAATGTTTCAATTCCCCCTTCATAAAATCAGTAATCTCTCATAAGAATTTGATCTGACTTTCCACAAAGGAAATAACAATTTGATGGAGAATGCCTGTTCCCCAAATTTTAACAGGCATTTGGCTGGACAACCTACAGAATTTATCAATCAATATGTGCACCTTATTAACACAGCAGAGAAAACAACAAAAAAAAGTCTTGAGTTGAACATGAGAAGGAAAATGGGCTGAATTGCCTTTAGGAAAATGCAAAGCTCTTAAAGTGACCTTCAAGCTTCCTATGAAAACAGACTTATCTTTTTTAATATCAAACCTTTAACAGTGCCACTGGACAGTGAAACATAGAACACAACAGTCTCCAGAGAATAATAAATATCACACAGAAGGAACAATGGAAAGAGACATGGTGAATGTGAGTCAGGACATGTATTAAAGAATATAGGAATAAATAATGTCAGAAAATTTTGTAGCAAGAAGAGAAGATAGACTGGTTCAGTGCTAGGTTGAAGAATTACAGGTAGAAATCCTGACTGGTATCTTTAGAATAAAGCAAGGATGAACATTAACATGATGCATGAGCCCTGTATGTTGAACTTATTGAATTGCATGATCGATAGTCACAAAGGATCAGCAAGCATGAATTGTTTTCAATCTGCATTATTGGAAAACTCAAATAGTCACAGATCCATTTCAGTATGAAAAAAGGCCTGGAAAAAGTTGGAGAATTTTACAATATGAATTTTATTAATAACTACATAATAAATCATAGGGGATAAGAATAAAATTTTATCTTAGGTTGCTGGGTATAGGAGCAAAATTATTCCAAAAAGTTTAACAATCATAACTTTTGATAAAATTAATATGCAATTACTTTCTATAAGGTAGAACATCAATAATCAAGATGATACTTCTAGATTGCTGTGAACACGAATTATAGACAAAAAGATTTTTTATTTGTCACTTATTTAGGAGTTAATTTAAATATATTTTAATCTATAGTAAAATATTTAGGGAAATTACACTGAGAATTTTTTTCTTCTAGATTATTATGTTCTATTCCAGTATTTTATATAATGTCCAGGTAAAGATATATCTGAAAAATGAAATCATCACTCACTATTTGTTATTCTTTACATATGCATGGATATTGTCTAATAATATACTTATTTTAAGAATTATTAATTAGATTGTGCAGTTTGGTGAAGATTAAGGTAAATAATTAAGCTGTGATTGTATTGTTTTAAGCAAAAGTGTCTTATGCTATGAAAATTGTTTGAAGTTTTCTGGGAGGGGGTATTAACATGTAATTGCAAATTCAATAACAATATGCTGACTAATTTGAAAAGTGTAACTAAATAGCAATAAAACAACATATCCTAGAGAAATGAGAAACATTGTTACAATGAAAAACTTCTGGGCTCCAATTGAACATTATCTGAAGTTTTGTTTTTAATAAAAATCAAATTTGCCTATATCAATTAAATTACAAAAAGTAGAAAGTAATTCACAATTATCAATCTATAATAATACTTATACATGCTTATTAATGCTTTTAACTCTAAGAGAGATGTGGAAGGATATTACCTAATATTTTAAAGGGTTACTTTTACAAACTTTAAAACAACTATTACCTTGAATTGCTGGGGAGATATGAACATCATGGTATAATAATTACTTTTTCTTGTTCACCTTTCATTTTCTAAGAGGACCAATGACATTATGGGGATGATGTCTTGACTTGTGCCTGAACTGGATTTAAGTGAAGTAAAGTTGCACAGTCACCAGTCTTATTCTCTTTCCAAGTCATCAAAGTCCAGTGGTAAGACAAAGTCAGGATGACTAGTGCTGGCTGTAGATGCTGTGGATGACCTTAACATCTTCTATGTCTGATTAAGCTAACAGCACTTTGCAGCACCTGCTTCTATTTCTTTCATGGCCATTAGAAGAAATTGTGCTCTTTACCCTACTCCACTGAGAGAAATCTTCACATGCTTGAAACAGATACCCCCTAAGTCACCAAGAGATCTGAAGACTGTACGTTACCCTCAATATAATATTACTTGTTAAATGTAACTGTGAATAATGGGTTTTAATGGATTTTCATCTAAGTATTTTGTAGTATTTTAGTAATGCATTTGTAATTTAATAAAACCAGTAAAAAAAATTTTAAACCTTTATAAAAATATATGAAAAAAGTTATTAGTCCAAAAATTTTGAATGGAGATGTTTTATTCATAAAGAAAATATGAAAAGAACATGGCCAGAGAATCCTTTTTTCCATATTTCGCAATGAAAAAGTGTAAAAATTAAAACCTGCCAATCTAAGAAAACTGATTTTCAATTAACAATGCACATGACTTGGTTTAATCTTAAAGGAACATACTTGAAGTCATCTGATAAACACGTGAAAAAAAAAGTTTGGCTGCTATTTTTCCTCTGAATTGATGGAAGCCATAATGAGTAATAATGATAGGCAAGTGGAATATAGCTTGTTGCCACATAAGTTGTTATAAATCAAGACTACTTATCTAGCACCCTTGGTTTTCTAATGACCATACCATATGGTAGTGGTAGTTCTTTCCCCAGGAAGGGACATGATTAAAGGCTCTGAAGTCACATCACCAAGTTGACTTTAGAAGCACTTTTCAGATACTTTTATCTAAATGGAGATGTGCAATTTCTTTAGTAGTATAGAATGGGGGCTGGGGGACAAAGCTATCAAAAGAAAGTAAAACTACACCGAACCTAAGAGGTTATGTTGTTATCTGATAAACCTATAAATCTATGAATAACTAAGCTACATTATGTTTAGCTTTTCTAAAAAAAAATAGTCATTCTAGGTGGCAGTGGTAGGTCACTGAAAATCTAAACTGTTAAAGAAATAGGATATAAAGTTATAAATAAAGAAAAAACACTAATTTTTGGACCAGATTTTTAGTTTTTGTGGAAGGCTAGGTCAGAGTTGTAATAACTGAAGAACATTAGACTAGGTAGTTGCCCTTAAATTTGACTGAAAGTATGTCTCATTATCCATTGTAGTTGTAGCTAAGTTAAACAGAGGTAGAAAATCATTTTTAAAAGAATTTCCAAAAAAATAAGATCAAAGATAACTATCATGTCCTTTATTTTTACATAGTAGGCATTTAATATTTGATTTAATACAAAATTCTGCTTTCTTAAACTGATATCTATCATTGATAATTAAAATGTTTTAAAATAGCCTTCATAATATAAACAATGACTTTTCCTGAAAGGGTATGGATAGTAGGAGGGAAGGCTAAGTGAAAATGCCCTTGTTAAGGTAGAAAGAAGTCTTAAAGCTGGCTACAATAGAATACTAAGATAGAAGAAAGATTAATAACTATTGCTTTATGTTTATTAACTTAACTCAAGGTGTCTGGGTAAAAGGGATTTTTAACAACATATAGCATTTTTTATTTTTTTTTTACTGTCTTATAAGTTGTTTGGACTAGAGATTATTCTCCTCTGCCCTTAATATAAAACTGTCTATACAATTTGGTAAATTGATAAAAAGTAATTTTTCCCATGAAAAAAAATTTGGTCATATCTCCTGGGTTTCAATGAGTACAATGAGTTGCCATATGCTTACTGACATATGTGTATATATAAATATGTGACATATATATGTGAATATGTTAAATATTCTATAACATCTGATGATGTAATAAATGTCCTAACTCATCAAATTCTCTAAATTCTTGGAAGTCATTTTAACAGTCAATATGAATTTCCCAAATCTAAAAACATTCAAAACAAGTAGAAATGATGTGGAAAAATAAAGCTACCTCAAAAATACAGTTTTTAAAATAAGCAATTATTTGTTAACAAGAAAAGTTGATGATGTTTTCAAACTAAAGTGAAAAAATATTTTCTAGCTTCCAGAAATACTTATCAAAATGTAATGAGGATGGTTATACATTTACAAAATAAGCTTTTTGGCTTCCAAGAGTGAAGATAATCTCATCACAACAAAATGCAGGTTAATGTTGGACCAAAGCAAATTTTTGTATGAATAACAATATTCTCCTAAATATACAGATATGTGGAATCCTCAAGAAGCTTAGAAAAATGATTAAAGGCTCTGAAGTCTTTAAGCTTGGAAAACACTCCAATAGGAAATGAGTTCGAGGTAGTCAAGTTAGCAAGCAGTTCTCTGTTGCTAAAACCTATTGCCTACAAAGTTAAATCAGCCAAATCTTTACAAAATGTATACAGTATGCTAAAAAGCAATGACTGTAAGAAAGGCTAAGTAGTGCCCCAATGAGACTAAATATTTGAAAATTAGTAGCTTTTGACATTTGTCCCAGAAGTCCCCAGAATCAAATATATTCAGGATATGGAGATCCATAATGTAGACAATTCTAAATACTAAATAAAAAGGAGAGGCAATTAGTGAAAACTGTCTAGCTTACAATAGGCTAGAGTGGATAATGCTGAATCAAATTAGCATTGTGGAAATGAAATCAACTAGCTCTTGGATTAATTCCTCAACATTAGAAGTTTTCAAACAGAGGCTTAAAGCTTTAGAAGAGTTTCCCAGGCTGGGGAGGAATTTGGACTAGATTTTCTTTTAAGGTTCTTTTCTACTACAGAGGGCCTTATGATTCAGGTGAAAAACTGAATAACTTAACTATGAAGCTATGGGCTGAGAAAAGTATAGAAGATTTGAAGAGTTCTAACAAATCTCTACTTCTAAAGGAAACAAAGCTCCCGTCTATATCAGGAAGGATAAGAAAAGAACTAGAATGAAGAATAAAATTACAATCCAAAGATAAGTAATATTATCTATCTTAGATTAAAGAGATAAATGGAAGAGACTGTCTAGGAAAGTAGGCCTATTTCTAACCAGTAATTTCAATACCTGCCAGTCAAAACAGCAAAGCTATTTGTCATATACAATTTTAGGAAAGAAAAATTATTGCTGCCATCTGGTACAATTGTTATTAACATCTCTGAGGAACCTCAATCTGTAAATTCAAGTACTACATAGGAAGAAAAATGGAATAGAGTATGAGAGGGGAAACATTTTTTTCTAAACAATTATCTTTTTCAGGTACACATAAGTTTCTGAATTGAATTGCTAATTAAAATAAATATCATCTCATAAAAATTTCAAATGTAATTAATTCACTTAAAAAAACTATTTTGACTAGGGCAACTGTTTAAACAGTCTTTCTTCTGATTCTCTTATTTCCACTATTTTTACATATTTCAGGGATCCAAAGTGGAAGATACTAAGTTCGCCTAGAACAATAATTGTTTCAAGTTCCTTGGCTTCTTTGACTGACTTGGGTCACAGGAGAATGAAGTTGAATTAGAAGAAGTAAACATTTGAAAAAGAAAGGTTGGCTCCATTAGCAGTTATGCTAAACAAACAATCTCACATTTCCCTATTATTGAGAGACTTTACCTGCAGGCATATGGGGAAGAAAGCAAGGGTCTTTTGTTTGGCAGGTATGTATATGAAACAAAAATCAAAATGGTAACCCCTTTATCATAATGGTCAACACCAGAGGAACACTTTTCTTTCACTTTCTTTGCATCCTCAATGCTTAGTACAGTGTCTGGTAATATAAGAGCTTAATAAATACTTAATGACTTGAATACATAACTTTCAATACCACTTTTAAGAATTATTTACATAGGTGTTAAATTACCACAATTTTTGTAGCTTTCAGGTTTTCTTTTGTTAGTTTTGAAATAGATACATTAAAATTATTGAAATACATATTTTATAGTGAAATAAAATTAAGAGATTACCACTGAGATTTAATTTCTAACTTTTTGTATTATTTTCTCCAAAATTTTACTAGTAAATAAACCAGATGTTGGTATTTAAAACTGATTTACAAAAAATAATAATAATAATTTAACAGTTAGCCAGATAAAATTTTCATATATTTCAAGAAACATAGTAAAACAATGATCAAAATTATAAAATAGCATACTAATATGTTTCAATTATTGATGATTATTATGCTTATCATAATTTTTTAAACCAAAAGAACACAAATAGTACAGTAGACTAGAGGATGTGGAATAGTTAAAAATAAACAAATAAAAAGTAATTCATGTTGAATAATCATAGACAATGAATGCTGGCAATGAAGTAAAACCTTACCCAGATCTAGTCGTTTTGAATTCCACCTTGAGGATAGGTTTGCATGGTTCAGGTTTTTTCCCATCCTTTAATTGCTTTCCTAAAAGATATTGCCTTGTATTAAATTCTAAAGTATTCTACATGGTAGTTTTAAAAATGAAAGTGAAATGTGATAAAATGTAACTGGATACATTTTAAAGTTATTTTGGAGGAGAAAGGAGAGAGAGAGACATATACAATCTGTGCTTAAGAAATTAGGAGTGAAAAAAATCTTATTAGTAACCTTCATTTAAGGCTGAAAAGTCTGATTATATAACATGTAAAAAGTAATGTATAGACATATTTCCAGAAGGAAGGGGAAAGGATCTTAATTTCTTAAGTAGAGTAGAGGAGCAGAGCAAATTTTCAGTTTGATAAAATAGCTTCAATATAATTATGAGCACTTGGACTTGGACAAAAAACTTTTAGCATAAATATTTCCACTTGGCTAATGAAATAAATTAATCTGAATTGGAAGAGATATTATAAACTATCTAATCCAATCCATATTGTAGCAAAAAAAAAACTGTCAGCAACATTTCCATTAACGGGGTCATTCAGCTTTTGGTTTAAAGCCTTAAGTAAGAGGAAATTATTTTCTAAAGTAGTTCATATAGCTTTGGGATGGTTTGCATTGTTAGGAAGCTTTCTTTTATATCTAATCAAAGTATGCATCAAGCCCTTATGAAAGGAACTATATATATATAGCTTAATAAATATTTCATTCTTGTATCTTATATTCATTTCTACTTCTAATTAAATTCAGAAACATGGAATTAAAATAGTGCTAAATAAGTATTTATGTATCCTATCCTATAAACCTAAATGACCAATAAAAGGGAAAAAGTAACCACAATTATTATAATTTATGTTTTAACATGATCCTTACATACACCCACAAAAAGAGGAAAAGCAAAAGGAATTATTTATGATAATTTTGCCATAACTATTCTACTGAATACCAGTCTTATATCTCCAATTGCCTTTCAGACATCTTAAATTGTAGAAAACTCATTGTGTAAAAAAATGAGCTCATTATTCCCTGTAACTCCATCCCAAATATGCCTATTACTTTTGAGGGCACTACTCTCTTCCCAGTACCTAGGGCTCACAACCTAGGACTCACCACATATCAGCTATTGCCAAGGGATATCAATTTCAATCTTCCTTCTCTGAGACTGCCACCACCTAATACTTAGACCAGTGATGGTAAGCCTTCATGACCTGCTGTGCCATGCTCCCCTTTCCTTACCCTCACACAGGGAAGGGAGAAACCACTCTTTCGTGATTTGAAATTGAGCTGCTGGGCAGAGGGTCAGGTGATATGAAAAATGTCATCAGGTACAGTAGAATGGGGGAGGGGAGAAGCTCGACCCAAGTCCCTCTGCCTTTCTTGTAATGAACTCCGGTGGGGGTAGAGGGCAGTGCACATACCCACAGAGAGGGCTCTGTGGGCCACCTATGGCATGTATGCCATAAGTTTGCCACCATGGGAAGAGTATAGCAATAACCTGTTTATACATTTGCTTACTTCAAGTCTACCTTTATCCCAATCATCCAGTCAGTCACCAAAGAGATTTTCCTAAAGCATAGCTCCACACTGCCATAATTCAACAAATTCCAGGGGTTCCCAATGGCCTCTAAGAAAAAATACAAATTCTCTGTTGTTCAAAGTTCTTCACAACCTAACCCTCTATCTTTCCAATCTTCATACACCAAACTCCCAACCAAATACTTTTTGAACAATGGGCATTGGCTTCTTTGCCATTCCATAAACAAGTCTATCCATTTTTCAGCTCCAGGCATTTTTTTCCTGGATATAGTCTTCCCTGCCAGGAATGTTCACCCCCCTTATCTCCCAACAATTGTCTTCTGTGGTTTCCTTTAAGTCCAACCTAAAATACCATCTTCAAAAAAAGCCTTTTCAATTCCCTCTAATTCTAATGCATCCACTTTCTTAATAACTTCCTATTTATCCTGTAAATAGTATGTTTTTAGATACTTGTTTGCTTGTTATCTCCTCCATTAAAGTGTAAACTCATTGAGGACAGGGCCTATCTTTTGCCTCTTCTTGTATCCCACAGTGCCTGAGACATAGTAAGTGTTTAATAAATGCTTACTGACTGATTAATTCCTACATGATTCTGGTGTAGCCTACGGAAATTTCCAATTACTTCTGTACTACATAATGCCAAAATAAGAAGGAAAAATCTAATAGATCATACAACTCTTTTAAAAATTTTACAGATGAAGAATGTTAGTTTCAGAGAAATTAAATTCATTGCTCAGATCTCCTGATTTCATTTCCTATTTCTTTACAATAAACATGTTTTTCCCCCTCTATGAATCCAGGGATAGCGATAACTTTTAAAAACATCATAAAATTAACTTTAAATAAAAAAGAAAAAGATTAATTTGTTACTATTATTGTTATGAATAGTACCTGGAAAATAGCAAACTTAAATGGATCATTGATCTACTTTCCTATTATGAGGCATGTAGCAACATACTAATAGCATGTCCAATACTGTTTATTAGTTCTAAAACAGAAGAGTGGTAAAGACAAGGCAATGGGGGTTAAGTGACTTGCCCAGGATCACAGAACTAAGAAGTCTCAGAAGCCATACAGCCTCCTCTCTCTAGGTCTGGTTCGCAATCTACCTAGCTGCCCCCTATATGTTGTCTTTTTAAAAGTCAAACTCTTTTTTAGGATGAACTTAACAAATATCAACAAACATGAACAATTCTATATATCAGGGGTTGGCAATGTATGGCTCTGGAGCCATATCTGGCTCCACCTCCCGACCGGCCAGTCTGGGCAGAGCCCCAGGATGTGCCCCATGGGGCCCTTCTTTTTCCAATGCCTTCCGCCTCCATCCTCCTTCCGCAGGCGTTTATGGCTCTCATGGCCAAAAAGGTTGCTGACCTTTGCTATATATGATGATGACATACAAAACAAGGAATGTTGTAGGTTTTTATTTTTTTAAGTATGTTAAATTTAAACCCAGCAGTGACAAAATTTTCCTGTACATTTTGCATCTCCACTTTAATTCTGATTTTCTTCTGTATGCTTTCTAAATATTTTACTGATGTCGCTTTCTTTTAAAAAAAAAACTGTCAGTACTCATTAATTTATTCTCTACGACCTACCACAAGCCCTGTTTTACTAAAGGCTTAAACAAACAAACAAACAAACAAAAACCCAACATATTGTGTCTTGAAATTTATGGCTCCTTTTGGAACTTTTGTCATTTACCTTTTTTTGCTAAGGGGTGGATGACGTTTCTTTATTGGTGTTTTAAATCCATGCTTGGCCATTGCATTATTTCTGTTGTTATGCCTTTTGAAGAACCTTAAATAATCTGGGGCATGTGAACAGAACTCATCTTTTTGGAATATAGTTATTAAAAGCTATGTTTTATAGGCATAGTAATGTACTGTTGGTGGAGTTAAGGATTAGCTTAGAAATTCTGGAAAGCAATATAAAGCTATGCCACAAAATTTATTAAACTTTTCTTTACTATGACCCAGTTATGCTACATGTTAGGCTATATACCTCAAAGAAATAAAAGAAATGGGAAGTAGATCTCTATATACAAAATTTTTATATTATTTTTTGTGTTAGAAAATTAAGAAGGATAACAGGAAGGAGAGGAGAGAGAAAAGAAATAAAATAAGAGAACATGGGGAAGAAGTCAGGAAAAAGATGGAAAATAAGACAAAGAAGGAAAGGAAGGAAGCAGAGAAGGGGAGAAAAGAAGGAAGGAAATACATAATTGTTAAGCATTTACTATACACATACTATTATTTTTCCTTTTTATTGTTATGGTTCAGTTGGTCAGTGGATAGAAAGATAAATATATATGTATTTTTTAAAACTATATTTTACCTCTACAAAATCAAAGGGCTTTTTTTCATAAATGTGGAGAACCAAGCATGTGATTAAGTAGTTATTATTCTTCTAATATTACCAGGAACTGTGCTAAGCAATGTGGGTACAAATAAAAGCAAAAATAAAGACAGTGTCTATCCTCAGAAAGTTCACTAAATTAATGGGAGAAAATAACACACGAAAGAGGATGTGGCTGAAATAAATGTCAGAAATTGGTCAAGGAGGAGGATGAAGACAGACAGATAGGCCTGACACCCTCACCAAAAGGAAACTCTTAAAATAATTAAATTAATAGAATGGGAGGGGGCAACTAGAGGGGAGAGATTCCAGGGTGAGCTCCCCACAGGGGTGTTAAAAATGTTTCAGGTTGATGGTCTAAGGAGAATTCCAAGATGAGACTATTAAGGAATGATCTTGAAGACTTAAAAGTCAAGAAAGAGCCAAGAGGAGAATCTACAGGATTGAAATTAAAGAGCTATCCTATTTAAGGGATGGCAAAACAAATAATGGCATATGAACTTTAACACAGTATTATAGTGTGCTTTAGGAAATTGATTTAGTGGAAAGTTTCCAAGGAAATGGGGAAGACTTTTATCAAATGATACAGAATAAAGCGAGCAGAACTGAGACCAAATTATAAATTACATTGCTGTATAAAAAACAATTTAGAACTCTGTTCAAAACAATGATAAATCATATGTCCAGAAAACCGAAGATAAAACATGACATTCACTTTCTTCTATAAAATTAATGAAGTTGAAGTATAGAGAGAGACATATTGTTAGACATGGCCAATGTGGGAATTTATTTTTTTGAACTATAAATGCTTAAGAAATTTAATTAAGTACTTTTTAAACACTTATAAGGATTCTTCTATAATAGATTGATGAGCTTTAACTATGTGATTTAAATAAGATAAAATAGGAATAAGAATAGTATTAAAAACCTCTGCAATAATGAAAGTTTCTGTGTAATTCCCCTTATTTTGCCACACATTCTGACAGTTGTGGCATGAGAAAATTAGCCCCCTAATCTTGAAGTACCATAACGAAAACCACCTGAGAAAAGAAGGAGAAAAGTGGCTGGGGGGGAATTGCTCTGGTCAAAACCCCCATTACTGAAATCTATTCTTAAAATCTATTTCATCAACCCTGTTCAGGACCCCATACATTCTAAACACCTAGCATGATTCATGACTTCTGCTGAGTCATTGTCAAATCTTATAAAATGTACTAATCTGGAAACTGGAAGTCTCAGACTACACAGGCTGTGCATGTCTACAGATCATGGAGGAGGTAGTGGGCAGATACTGAAAAGGACAGATTACTGAGGCATGTAAAAATGCATATATAGAGATTTTAAAGCCATATTTTTGCCTCTATGTAATAAAAATGTTTTTATAAAGATGGTGAAGTAGGTATATGACTAAGTAGCTTTTATTTCTTTGGTTGATTTTGGTGGGATAACAATATCTAAATTTTTTTCCCTTATACTTTGCAACTTCTTTTATGTTTTATCTAAAAATTTTTTTCCTTATACTTTGCAACTTCTATTACATTTATATCTAAACTTGATCTCTCAATCACCTCAAAATTGAATTACTTCCAACATGGACCTCTTTCTCTCATTATAAATGATCTAGTCATATTACTTTGCTTTTTTTACTGTATCCATTACCATTTTCTATTTTCTCAAGAATCACATATAGGACTGTGATTCTGACCCATAAATTTAGCAGATCACCTGTTCATGATGATGAATTTGTCATAAAAATATTTACAGATCTTTTCCATTTATTCTATTTCACGCCCTTTCAGTTTCAATCTTAATCTCAGAATGACTTTAATTCAATCTTTTGTCAGGCTTTCATTAAACTTATTTTTCTTCCACAGCTTTGGAATTATCCAGAAATACTCCATCATCTTTCTCCATGAGTTTTATAAACAAATTTATTTTCAAAAGTAGTAGTATCGTAAGCTGTTCTCTTTTTCATGTTAGCCAATTCTTTGTTGACAGAGACAATTTGTAGGATCTTTTTAAATTATACTAATATGTTAAAATCTCCATACATATCCTATTTTTAGTATAACTAATATAAACAGTTTAAATTAGATTTATATCAGCAGCTCATTGTATCACTCATATTCTTCTCACTTACACTGATTTCTAAGAATTTCATTTTCAGATTATAAAATATAGATGATTAAAAAATAACTCCCACATCAATAAATAGTAATTTCCTTAAAATATAATGAATTTTATTTTTGTGATGTTATTTAATGTTCAGCATTTCCTTCACTTCATCTTTTATTTCCTTGAACTACTCTTCATATATAGGTCTGAAGCTTCAGTATAAGTTGAAGAAGCCTATGGTCTTATTTTTCACTCCTGAACCACATTTTGCAAAATATTTTTTGCCATTTTGTCAGGGATCTCTTTTGTTTTAAAGCTGCAGATTATTTACATGTCGATTTTATGGGGAGGGATATATTTGGTTCTTACCTGATTTTCACTATATCTTCTATAATAGATATTAGTACATCAGCTATAATTATTTTCATGGTGTGTTTTTTTTTGCAAGTACTTATCAAGAGGATTATAATGAGTGGCTAACAAAATAATATTTCTTTTGACTTTGTGAAATAGAATGAAAATTAATGTCAACTCATTTGTTTTTAATCTGTCCAACTGTAATATATTAGCTGTTCTTCCAGTTAACTCCCACTTCCTTTTTATTTCTGTCTTTCTTGATAGGAAAAAGGTGAAGGCTTAACATGATTCAATACTTCTGGTGATATTTCCAATTGTTATTCATTTGACAAGGATGTCATATCCAGAGTCCCTCCCAAAAATAAATACATATAGACTATCACCTAGGTCACATGACCAGCAAAATGGAGAATTAGACATTTTTTCAAAATCCTCACAATCTCTGGAAAAAACAAAATTCTGGAAAACAAAAGTATGTTCAAAAGGTAAAGCAATTTCAGTTATATACATGATGTAGATCATTTATAACCAAAATGGAATAAAAATCTGGTGAACTAATACCATGAAGGGTGATACCTACTCATTAACAGATTCACTTATTAACATGTCCTCCCCAACCATCCATCAAGCTCTCTCAGTAAGGTTGAAAGTAATGAAACTGCAAAAAATACTCAACTTGGCCATTCCTTCTAATGTTCCTGAAAGAGTTAGAGGAGAAATTTAAAATTATGGTGCCCTTCACAGCAGAAATAATTGAGAGAAGAGAACAACTCAAATGCATGAAGGCAATTCTCACCCAAGAAAAAAAAGAATTAATTATTGGGAATGCAAATACAAAGAACTGAAAGACCATCAGGAAGCCAAAAGCAAAAATGTTAAAGGAAAAAATGATCTCCATAAAAACAAAATAAATTCTTCTCAAAGGCAGGGTATGTATAGACAATTTAAGGATTTAAGTCTTCTAAAAGAACATGACTTATTAGAAAAGTTGAATAACATAATATAAGATGCATAAAATATAATGCAAGAAAAGTAACAATTAAAAGGATCTATTTTCAAAATAAAACCCAGGCTGAAAACTTCAAGACATACTGGTTAAATTTAATAATTTCAGTAATAAGAATTCTGCAAGTGACCCTCCAAATACAATGGTGCATCCACCAAAAATCACAGGAGGGAATGGAATAATAGTTCTGAAGAGGAAAGGAGCTCAAGATGTATAAACCAGCATTACATAACCCTGCACACCTGAGCCCAACTGCTAAAAAAAAAAAAAAGAAAAAAAGATCATTCAATAAAAAAAAAATGTTTGAAGACTTTTGAGGGTGGGGTTGGCAGATCTGGGCAAATGATGTGTTTCCTAAACATCCCAGACAATAGAAATACCAAAAAATGTAAACAAATTCAGCAAACATGAACAATAAAATAACAATGACAACATTAAAGGATTTCTTTCTAAAAGTAAACAAGGAGACACAGAACAGATCAAAAAATAAAAAGAAGTGATGGTAAAGAAATAGGACTGAAATATTATGGACTAAATTTCACAACAGGTAAGTCAATATTTTTGTGGGCCTAAATTACAAAAGGATAGGGGGACAGATACTTCTGGGGTGGATCCAAGGTGGTACAGTAAACCAGACTAGCTCCATGTCACCACGAGAATCCTCTTCAATCAATATTAAAATTGCCACAATACAAATATAGGAGTGAAAGAACCAACAAGGAGACAGAGTGTAACAATGTTCAAGAAAAGAAAAACCCAAAAAGGTAGGCAGAGAACATCTGGGTCACTGGGGTAAGAGGGGAGCAGAGTCAGCAAGAATCTATAGCAAGGAGGGAAGAGAAAACCACACATCTCCGCCCCACATCTACTATCCCATATCCAGGACCTAAATCAAAGGCAACATTCAAACCCTGAGATACTGTCTAGGAAAATAGAGGTACAAGTCAACCCATACTCCTGGAAATTTCAAACCTGTGAAGAAGTCTGAAGTCCCAGCCCAAAGTAATCTAGGCTGAAGTGGGCTGATCCCTGTGGGTCCAGAGCAGGGGTCGGCAACCTTTTTGGCCGTGAGAGCCATAAACACCACATTTTTTAAAATGTAATTTCGTGAGAACCATACAGTGCTCACAGTGCATGCTCCTGTAACAGTGCATGCTCCTGTAACAGCACCTGAAAAAAATTGACTTTATGGCTCCTGCAGAAAGAGCCAGATATGGCTCGAGAGCCATACATTGCCAGCCTCTGGTCCAGAGCAAAGCCAGGAATCCCAGACTGGGCTTGGGAAGAGAACATAGTTCACAGTTTGGGTTGGCTGATAGTAGTAAGGGTGGGGGGGGGCAGATCTTTTTGTCTTAAGTTCAGGGAAGAGCTCCAGGACAGAGCAATCAAAGGTATGCCTGATTAAAACAAGTACACAACAAGACCAAAAACTTACACCTAAGCTGGATGGAGGCTGAAATACAAGTAGTTTTTGACCTGATCAAGTCTTTTGAGTTGTCAGGTTCTCAAGGGTCAACTGAATCAGCGGGGGAAGAGGGCTCTCAGAACTCTCAACTTTCAGACCATTATATTATCCTCCAAGAACTGAAACTGGTAAAAACCCAGAAAATAAGCTGGGAATAGCATCAAGGAAGGACTGAAATTCAAGCAGGTACCCCAAGTTCCCAGAAAACAGAGGCTACCTATAATTAGATGGGAAAATGAACAAACAAAATAAAAGTACCTAACTCTAAAGAATTTTTATGGAGACAACAAAGTACAGACACAGGAGACAATGAAAACATAGCAAAAGCACACAAAGTCCAAATATATATATATATATATCTGGATTAAACACAGATTCTGAAAGAGCTCAAAAAAGACTTCAAAAACCAATTGAGAGGACTTCCGGTTAAGATGGCGGCAGAGTAAGGAGCAGCTGCTCGATCTCTCCTGACCGAAGCATACAGGACTCCTTAAGGGGAAAATAAAAACGAGTCCAGAAGAATGAAGGAACCCCACAACAGGGCGCAGCATTGAAGGTACACAGAATCGGGGCATTTCCACGCTATAAAGGGGTGAGACAGCTCTCACTAAAACGCGAGAGGAAGAAGCCCCTCCCTGACCCCCCACACAGGGAGAGGACAGGATACTAAATGGTCTAAGAAGACATGGGGGGTGGGAAAGAGGGGGGGGAATAGTAGGGGACACCAAGAAAAATCCAAGAAAATAAGAAAAATAAGATATTCTATTACACACAAAGAGGGCATGGGGAAGGGAGGGGATAAATAATACCATAAGAAGGAGAGGAAGAGAGCATAATCAAACCTTACTCTCAGTGTAATCAACCTGGAGAAGGAAGAGTAGCTTTATTATCCATCCGGATAAAAAACTCTTATCTAACCCTACTGGGAAAGTCAGAAGGGATAAACCAAAGGGAGCAGGGGAGTGGGGAGGCCAAAAAAGGGAGGGGAGAAGAAGGGTAGGGGAATTCATTTGGTCTTTAAAAAACAAAAAGAGGGGAACAACAAGGGAGGAGGCAGAAAGGGAAGTCAATCAAGGGAGGGGATAAGGGATACTGGCTCAAAGCAAACCACTGGTGTAAAAGAAAATAGTGTAATAAGAAGGAGTGGGTCTAGGGGAGGATACAAAAGTGTCAGTGAATACACAACTAACAATTGTAACTCTGAATGTGAATGGGATGAACTCGCTCATAAAACGGAAGCAAATAGCAGAGTGGATCAGAAACCAAAATCCTACCATAGGTTGTCTACAAGCTGCGCTTTTTGTAGTGGCAAAAAACTGGAAAATGAGGGGATGTCCTTCAATTGGGGAATGGCTGAACAAACTGTGGTATATGCGGGTGATGGAATACTATTGTGGTAAAAGGAATAATAAACTGGAGGAATTCCATGCAAATTGGAGAGACTTCCAGGAAGTGATGCAGAGTGAAAGGAGCAGAGCCAGAAGAACATTGTACACAGAGACTGATATACTATGGTAAAATC
>NC_058133.1:408476509-408580430 GCF_016433145.1 Gracilinanus agilis | reverse complement strand
CCACCTTCCCCCTCCCCACTATTTCTTTTCCCCCTTTCCCTCCTCTCCTTCTCCCTTCCCTCCTTTCCCTGACCAACCCCTCCCATCTCCTCTCCTCCACACCCCAGCTCAGTTACCCTTCACCCTGCCTCCTCCCCTCCTGATCAACCTTTCTTTTCTCACCCAATCTCTCCTCCCCCTTTCCTCACCCACTCAGCTCCAACTCAAACAATAACCAGGCTCCAGTAACCATGGGCAACTCAAATACAGGTCTGTTTTCTCCAAGGGAGGTTCCCATTTATAATAAACAAGGGAACTTAGTAAATATTAGACATCATACACCTTTTTCTCCACAAGACATTGAAAGATTCTAGGACGACTCCATCCTTTGAAGATGAACCCATTGTACTAATTTAAATGTTTGAAAACATTTATAGAATTTACAATCCAAGCTGTACAGACATCACCGAATTGCTCCATGCTCTGCTAAGAGAAGGAGAAAGAAGCAAAGTCCTTTCTCTTGTCAATGGGGTCCAGGGAGAGGGTGCATTACATTGGCTGTTTGAAAATTCTAATTGGAACCCAAATTCAGTCTAAGATTACATACATCTATGTGAGGCTAGAAATGCATCACTAAAGGGAATGAGAGCTTGGTCTGACTGACCAAGTAATTGGACTAAATTTGAAGATTTGAAACAAAGTGAAAATGAGAGACCGATCAATTTATTGAATTAGGATGTAGGTATCTTGACCTGGATCTTTCTAGGTCACATAAAATTTCAAGACACATAAAATTACATTTTGTAACTAATTGCTCTAGAGATATTAGGAAACATTTTATGAATAATTGTTGACTGGTCAAGTATGGACATCTTAAAGTTAAAATCATTAAGTTAAAGAAGACAGCAGTTTATGTCTTTGACAACTGTGAAAAGCAAGATTGAGAAGAAGCGGAATTAGAGAAGAGGTTGAAAGAGGATAAAAATAAATTAGAAGAGAAATTAAGGAAGGAAATAGCTGAAATAAAGGAACGAGTTAAAGAAGGAGCTGTAAAACAGAGGTCATAGTTCCTTTAAAAGAATCCATGAAGCAACCAATACATGTCATTTTTGTGGTAAGGAAAATCATGTAGTTATGAACTGCAGGAAGAAGAATCAGGAAAAAAGAAATAGAAGCTTGAGGAATAATAATAATGATAATAATGATAATGATAATAATAATAATAATAATAATAGGAACCCCAATATGACTAGTAACCCAAATGAGGCAATCACAACCCACACCATAATATCCATCATGAGGTTTGTCCTCACTATGCACAGTATGGATACCCCAGAAGAATAGCCAAGGATCTTAATGATGGTGTGAGGGGGAAGAAAGGGCTCTAGACTTGGTGGTTGTTATAGGTATTATGGAGATTTTTAGTTATCTGAGAACAAGATTGATTGGGAGGGAGGCAGGTTCCAGAACTCTGGGATTCTGGCAAAGTGTCAGTTGAGACTCACTATTTTTCCTAGATGAAGAGAGTTGGACTCTCACTACCTCCCTGGATTAAGAGAGCTATTTTCCCTTTGGTGTGGATCCTGATTGAACCAGAGATCATCTACAATCAAGAGACTCAGTGAAGGAGGAAGGTTGAGTTGAGATTAGGCCCAGTGATAGACATTGGAATCAAATCCTCACTCCCTTCTCCTTAATTTGGATTTACTATCAGACCGTCAAGACTCCAGTGAAACAGCCTGGAAGATCATCTAGCTTGTACTCAATATGTGAGAAACCCCATCATACACAACTGAACCTGCTCACCAATGCAGTCCCTGGATTTGGTTAGAGTTAAGGCAGATGGTAGATTATAACTGATTAGAGTAGATTTCTCCCTCTTGGACTTTTGGGTGGAGACCCTTAGTAACTTAAGTTTAGTTGAACCATTACCTTCATTTCCTATCCCAGTGTTTTTACAAATCTTTAAAATATATACTCTCCTATAAGTTCCTTTCCCAAATATCCTGACTGACATCTAAAGGACCCACAGTGAAATCTCATCAGATTCCCTGGTGTTACCCACCTAATTGTCATCTATACTAATCCCAATTAACCCACTGACTGTTATTTATTCTCCCAGTCACTATTTATTCAGTCTAGTATCATTTCATTCTTTCAGTGTTACTTTTCATTCTTTCAGTTGGCAAACCAGATTTTTTTTGCTTTATTTGGGGAGAATAACTTAAAGGACAGTTACCCTGTAGTTTTTACTGTGGCAATTACCAGCCAGAGATCAGAATTCCATCTCACTCAAGAGCGGCAGAATTCCATCCTGCTCAGTGGCAAGCCGGCAGATGTCCAGATGCTGAACCAGGACATTTAATTCACAAGAACATGGTAGAGACATTTAAATTTTAAAAGGGTCAATTTAAATGTCTTAAAGCAGGGATTTAAAATTTTTAAGAGAAAAAATTAAAGGTCCAAGTAGCACATAATTGTATAAATTTTTTTTACTTCTAAATTTTTTCTTTTTTCTTGTATTGCTCGAAGTTTCACAGTGGCTGTAAATACCACCAATAGCACAGCCCACTATACATGTTTAGTGGAATATAACATCATGGCTGGGGACATTTTGGATCTTATATTTTATGGTTTGGGGGAATGTTTACTATGTGTTCGTTATGGTTTGTTCAGAGTTTTCCCTAAGTATTGTTATTTCTTTCTTGATTTTCAATGTGTAAAGCCTGTGTTAAGTATAACCATACATACTATCATTGCATATGTAGCAGTACTGGGATTGTGTTGTTTTGTTCTGTACAAGGTAAGGTGGTTTTTCTATGGTATTGCATGTGTGTTTAAAGTTATTTTAAGATGGTGACTAAAGATTCTGAGTTAAAACAAATGTTCCTAACTAGGCAAGCTAAGATAGATAGTATGGAGTTCTGTTTTCATACTGGCTGTGTACCTAATGGTCAAAATGGATTTAATGGTTATAGTTTCATGGAAAATGAAGGGAATAAGATAAAGATATATGGCAAAGTGACCAAACAAACTAAATTGGATAGCAAAACATCTGAATTTGGTATGAGTAATAAGCCAATTAATCTGTCTCCTCTAAGGGATACCACATGTTTTGCCAGATGGAGCTGTGCACCTAAATCCCACAAACATTTCTCCATGGCGAGATAGAGGGTATAAAGAAAAAGACTCCAAGGTTTTTTAACAAACCTGTAAAGGTGATCAAAGAAGTACAGAGGGCAATCATATCATACAATCCTGATTATGCTGATTTCTATTTGCTTTTGGAAGAACTCCTTAAAAGAGAGAAGGTAATGAATTCACTCAGGAGACTAGAACTAGCCCAGGTGGCCTGAAGATAATGAGGAAGTAGACATGAATTTGGTAGGAAATTACAGGATGCTTAAGCAAGCTAGGAAGTCTGTGATTGAGATTATGGAGAGACACTCCCATAGGCCGAATGCATGGGGGAAAATTGAAAAAGTAAAACAGAGTCCAGAAGAAACACCAGCTAGATTCCTGGATAAGATAATGGAAGCAGTAGAGACAAACTTAGGTTTAAATGTAATGGCTGAGGAAACAATTGCACAAGTGAGAAGGATCTTTGTAAACAATGCAACAGTGGCTGTAAGGAAGTGTTTTAAGGAGTATTGCCTGGATTGGAGTTAATGACATTAGAGGAGTTAAAATGTAAAGCTACCTATTTTCATGCAGTGGATTGAGAGAAGATCATAGATGATAAGGATTTGATCATAGAAAGTCCTAGGAAACAATTGAGAGAGGCTAACAACAGGACTAAGGACAGTGAGATCACCTACATTAAAAGGGTAGCAGCTCTAAGATCAGAACAGCCCAAAGAGACATGAATAGGCAATTTTCAGATAAAGAAATCAAAACTATCAATAAGCACATGAGAAAGTGTTCTAAATCTCTAATAATTAGAGAAATGCAAATCAAAACAACTCTGAGGTACCACCTCACACCTAACAGATTGGCTAAAATGATACCAGGGCAGAGTAATGAATGTTGGAGGGAATGTGGCAAAATTGGGACATTCATGTATTGCTGGTGGACTGATCCAACCATTCTGGATGGCAATTTGGAACTATGCCCAAAGAGCTCTAAAAGGCTACCTGCCCTTAGAGCCAGCCATAGCATTGCTGGGTTTGTACCCCAAAGAGATCATAGATAAAAAGATTTGTACAAAAATATTTATAGCCGCAGTTTTTGTGGTGGCAAAAAACTGGAAAACGAGGGTATGCCCTTCAATTGGGGAATGGTTGAACAAATTGTGGTATATGCTGGTGATGGAATACTATTGTGCTCAAAGGAATAATAAACTGGAGGAATTTCTTGTGAACTGGAAAGACCTCTAGGAATTAATGTAGAGTGAAAGGAGCAGAGCAAGAAAAACATTGTACACAGAGACTGATACACTGTGGTAAAATCAAATGTAATGGACTTCTGTACTAGCAGTAATGCAATGACCCAGGACAATCAGGAGGGACTTATGGAAAAGAATGCTACTCACATTCAGAGGAAGAACTACAGAAGTGGAAACACAGAAGAAAAACAACCACTTGAACACATGGGTTGAGGTGGACATGATTGGGGTTGTAGACTGAAAACAACTACACCAATGTAATATGGAAATAAGTCTTGATTGATGACACATGTTAAAACCAGTGGAAATGTGCATTGGATATGGGAGGGGGTGAAGGGCGGATGAAGGGAAAAGTAAAAACATGAATTGTGGAACCATGGAAAATTTTTTTAAAAAATAAAATATTTAAATAAAAAAATTTTAAAAAGAACTATTAAAAAAAGATCAGGCACTTTGTTAGAGTGTAGATTTAGAAGTCAATTTAATAGACAAATGAACAGGAATTATAACAACAGATATAAGAATAATGGGTATAGAGGAAACTAGAATAACTGGAATAATGGAAATAATGGTTTTAGATGAAATAACAATAATAATGTGTGTCAAGATGCCTGTTGTCAGGGAGGACAAGCCCCAAATCTTAGCACAATGAAGGACTGGGTAAGATCAGGTGATAGGCCAAAATACAGTCAAGTCCTTTCTGGACAGAAAGGTGACCAGAAGAGAGGGGCATGTTCATTATGAAGGTGTATTCAGAGTTCAAAAGTTTTAGAAAAATCAGAGGAAAATGGATTGTTAATAAATTGAATTGTGTGTGTTAAGGATAATGATAATGAATCCAAAAACTGTATTGTAAATATGGTGGGAAATTCTAATGATTGTGTAATAATGTAAAATTGCAAAGTTTTCCTGAAAATTGTAGAGCTGTTGGTACAATGGAAGTAATACGTGCTACAGGTAAACCACAGAGAGTAGCAAAATTACAACCTAAAATGATTACTCTAGGTCCTCTATCTATGGAGCATGCATTTCTGTGTATGCCAGAATGTCCAATGAACCTATTAGGAAGAGATTTACTGTGTAAGTTAAGGGCAACGACATTTCTTTACATCTACCAGAGGAATCTCTGAAAGCATTTCCATTGCTGTTTTAGATTCAGTCAGTACAGAGGGAGACTTACATATAATCTATCCAGTACCTAAGGATATCCCTAAGGATCTTTGGTCAAAATTTTCCACAGACGTAGGCTTATTGAAATCAGCTACTCCAGTCAGGGTGAAGACTAAGGAAGGACCAGTTCGTTGTGTGCCTCAATATCCCTTGACTAAAAAAGCAATAGAGGGTATAAGACCAATCACTGAATCCCTAATTCAATAAGGAATAACTATAACTTGCCCTCAGAATTCAATATAACAATTCTTCCAATCAAAAAACCAAAATTGGATGAGAATGGCAAACCTGTATATAGATTCATTCAGAATTTGAGAGCAGTGAATGACTGTTATCAAAACACATTCAATTGTGCCAAATCCAGTGCTATAATCTCTTCCATTCCAAGTCAGGCTACATATTTCAGGGTCATAGATTTATGTTCAATGTTTTTCTCAATTCTCATTCATAAGGATTCTCAAAAGATCTTTGCTTTTACCTGGGAAAAGACCAAATGGACGTCTTCCACAGGGAAGACTCCAGGCTCACCTAGCCAATTTTTGCAAATTCTAAATCAAGATCTAAAAACTGTCAAATTTAAAGAAAGTAAACCTTTGATTTCCAAGACACTGATGTTTTAATGCAGAAAGTATTTTAAATGCTCCTGAATTATCTAAAAATAGCACAATTCTTATTATCTTTTACTGCTACATTAATATAATCACTATAGAAATAGGACCTCAGGGAAATAGGGTACATTTAGTACATTTTTTTTGTTTCAAGGATTATTATACTCAAATAATTTATCCTGAAATGGCCTGCCTACTGAAGATAAATCTCATCCCTAAATATCAGGAAACTGGTATTGCAGAAGAGTCTAACATGGAAAAGGCATTAGGATTTGCATTTAAAAACTGCCTTTCTAAAAATTCCTCTAAAGAAATGAAAAGTTACTGTATAATTATTTCAAACAGCAGCTACCACTTAATATAGTGGATGCAGTCACTGTGTAAGTAGCCCAAGTCTTTAAAAGTGAAAAGTGATACAAGTTAAATTTTATATTTAATAGATTTTCTGTCATTTGTCCATAAATTAAAATTTCTTTTTTAACAAAATTTTCTTTTAAAAATTTTCTGTCAAAAAATAGATTCTGAGAATGCATGGGATGAGGTAGACATGATTGGGGATGTAGACTCGAAACTACCACACCAATGCAACTATCAACAATTTGGAAATAGGTCTTGATCAATGACACATGTTAAAACCAGTGGAAATGTGCATCGGCCATGGGTGGGAGGAGAGCAGGGAGTGAAGGGGAAAGTAGGAGCATGAATCATGTAACCATGTTAAAAATGAATATTAACAAACGTTTAAAAAAATTAAAAAAATAGATTCTGAATTCAAATGTACCTTGAGATCTCTAATTTTTATCACTATTTTCATGTCTGATTAAAATAAGTATTTTGCAATTTCTTGCCTTTCCAAACAATCTGTAACTTCCTTTAAATGTCTGCCATTATTCAAGTTTATGATATTTTTCCCCTTTTATATGCATGATTTTTAAAAAGACTTTAGTTAAATGGACCAAACATAGATAAAAAATAAATAGATAATAATGTTAAGTTTATATTTTTACAAAGGACACAAAGTGGTAGCTTTAAAATGGTTTATAAAGGATTGCATTAATAAAAATAATATATTAGAAGAGTAACTACACATTCTTTCTTTAAAATGTTTCATTACAGGATGGAAATGTCCTGTGTTCTTGAAGTCTCTGTCAGAGAAATACAACACTTTGTTAACACTCCCACACACAAAAAACAACAAAAATTTGTTATGTTGTCCCAGAAATAAAATTCCATCTGTTTTCTTAAGAGTATCCTATAGAAGTAACAACAACAACAACAACAACAACAACAACAACAACAATAACAACAACAACAACAACAACAACAACAACAACAACAACAACAACAAAATCACCCAGCGGTGGACAACCTGACAAGCAAGGAATGATATTTTTAAAA
Organism: Gracilinanus agilis; assembly: GCF_016433145.1. Classification (NCBI taxonomy): domain Eukaryota; kingdom Metazoa; phylum Chordata; class Mammalia; order Didelphimorphia; family Didelphidae; genus Gracilinanus; species Gracilinanus agilis. Next base: position 408,572,891 of record NC_058133.1, on the reverse strand, counting down.
ATTGATTTTATTTCAACTGACACTTAGGCATTCTTGAATCATATTTTTTGTGTATGACTGACTTGTTAGAGTAGATAGAAGGTAATACAAAGAGAGAAGGAAAAAATGTATCATTCAATTAAACAGCAAAATTTTTTATGTTAACTTGTCAAGTAGACAGACATGGCAGCTAAGGAAAATATTGGCTTAGAAAAGAAACTTGTTTATAAAATGTGATGGGAAAGGGCATTAAGAGAGTAGGAATGGTAATATCACATGAAACAGAAATAAGGAGCAACAAGAAAAAAGCAAGTTTAGAGAAAAAGGAGCAGTTGACTAAGAAAATGTGTTGCATTTCTCTGATGAACATTTGATATATAAATTATATAGATAACTAACAGAAATAAAATCAAAAGCAATTCCTCAATGCATAAGTGGTCAAACAATAGTTGATATTATTAAAGAATATGAAAAATATTTCTTGGTATAATTATAAACATTAACATGAAAGGATGCTCTAAATAATCCAAAAGAGAAATGCAAATAAAAACAATGGAGTTTAAATTTACACCAAGAAAATGCACCCACTCTGTGCCAAGTGCCATGCTAAATGATAGGGATACCAAAAAAAAAAAAAAAGGTAAAAGACAGTTCTTGCTTTCAAGAAGCTGAAAATTTGGAAACAAATTTATACAAAGCAAACTATACATATATATTAAGGATTAAATTAAGGTGTTCGACAAAGTGAGGAGAGCAGTTTAACAGAAACTTCATTTAATTTGAGAAAGAAGTACAGATAGAAAGATGGAAAAGAGGAAAGAGATATTATTAATCTTATACCCTATAAATATACCTAATATTCCTAATAACTACCTAAATTTCCTAAAAATACCTTTAACTTTCTTCTCAGGATAGGTTCTTCTGCCTGGTACATCAGGCCTACTCTACTCTACTTTATCTATAAATTATTCACTAACTACCTAACTCCCTAAAATAATAGCCATCACTCGCTCCTTTGATCAGTTTTCTATAGCAACCCAACTGCCAGCAGACCCTTGCCTCAGAGACAGACCTCCAGCTCTCTGGAGATCCCAGAGGCATAAGATCCCCAAATGTAAGTATCCAAATGCCAGTAGCCCCTTGCCTCAAAGACAGACCTCCTACTCTCTAGAGATCCCAGAGGCAAATGACCTCCAACTGTCCATGGCTGCTTCCTTTCTCCCCCACTGACCAACTCTCCTCTTTAACTTCCTATCTGAGGGCTGGCTACTTCCTCTCCACAGTCCTAGGATCCCTGGTAAATGGAATCTTCAGTTCTGGCTCACTGACTCCTGTCAGCTCTGATTAACTTAGAAATTCTGTTCTCTAGTCTCTTAAGGAGACAGGAAATGAAGAAAAATCTATACATTATGGGAAAGAGATAAAAGAAAGAAAGCACTAGAACTGGAACTATACAAATAAAGTGACTAAATGTCCACACCTTTTGATATATAGGTTCTTTACCTGGGAATATAAATCCTTAGGAGGTCAATGTCAAAAAGACATATTTAACCTAACAAAAAACTGAGACCAAAAACTGTCCATTAACTGGATAATAGCTACATAAATTATGGTATATGAGAATGGTGAGTAGAATATGGAAAAACAGGGAAAGATTTTTATGAACTCATGTAAAATGAAATGAGTAGAGCCAGGAAAACACCATACATGATAACAATAGAGTATATAACAGTGATGGCAAATGTTTTAGAGATGGGAGAGCCAGGCCCTACCCCCAAACCCATCCCCCAGACTGAGTGTTCTGTCTACCTCCCCAACTTAGTGCTGGGCATGTCCCTGCCCCTCCCTTACCCAACACAGGGGAGGGAGGAAGAGCTCCCACTGTGCTGCTGGGCAAAGGGGCAGGTGAAGTGAGGAATGTCCTCAGAATGTGTAGAGGGAGAGGGATGTGACCCACGTGCTCTGCCACTTGTGAGCCACCCATTTTACCCCCTGTGTGCTCCCACTGGGCCACTGGGCAGAGGAATGGAGGATGTGAAAAAGTGTCTTCAGGCACAGTGGATAGGGGGAGGTGTGCCCGAGTCCCTCTGCCTTTCTAGTAACAAACTGAGTAGAGGGGGTAGCCACATTCTCACAGAGAGCACTCTGTGGGCCATCTTTGGCACCCATGCCATAGGTTCACCATCACCGCTATATGTCAGATATTTCAAAGTACTAATTCTTTTTGCTGAGTTGTTTTCTCTATTTTCTTTTTTTAAAAAAATGTTCTTTTTTGAAATAAAGAATGGCTTTCTGTGAGGAGGAGGAGAAATAAAGAGATAGGACAATCTAGGTGATACAAAAATGTATTTCTTTAAATCAAGATTTTTCAAGAGAAAAATCAACTAAGAAAAGTCTGCCATGGGACATTTAAGGATAAAACAGTAAAGAAGATAGATGAAAGTTATTTTTTTAAGTTTATAAATATTTTATAACATTCTATTTACCATAAAAGATAGTGGAATTAACATATTTGATTCCTAATATTTCAATCATAGATAAATGCTTATGGAAAAATGGAAATGCCATTTAAGAAAATAAAGATGGGAAAAGCCATTAGATAAACTCAACTATCTTCAGAGGAGTTTGGTGCTAGAAATGGCATTGTGAGAGTGCTGATATACTGATTCTCAAGGTATCTGAAGAAAATAAAATAAAGTTTTCAAAGGCAAAGGAAAAGGCCTTATTACAAAAAAAAAAAAAAAAAAAAAAAAACGGCCAAGACGATATGAATGACTACTATCCCATTTATATAGAAATTTAAAATTACATTCAATGCATATGTAGACAGGATCTGTGCTTAGGGTAAGAGAAGAGAGCAAGGAATCTTTTGTGATTGATATTCATTTGTTATTCATAGACTATATTCTCACCATCACACAACTAGCTGAATGATGTAGAAGATATAACATCCATTATTCACAGCATTTGATTTAACAAAGTAAAACACAGATTTAAATACTCCTTAAATAAAAGACTCACTTGTATATGTATTCAAAATTACACAAGATTCTAGATTCTTTAAAAGATAAAACAATGGCAATAACCTTGTTCGATGACTCCACAATTGTTAACAGTAAGCAAGTTATACGATAGAGAAATGTATTCCTGGCAACTATTCATCACTGTTATGAAAGAGATTCAAGTAAAAGAAGAAATTTCTTATAGATGGTAATGTGTCGTAGATGCTCATATTCAGAAAAGACACTGTACTGACCGAATACATTGAACCCTATAAAACTACAAGACCTTGAGCATATCAACAATCATTCAAAAGAGTAAAGCCTAACTATTGAAAAAGGAAAAACCATATGGATAAAGAATATCTATTACCCAGTCTGTGATACGGTGTTGGATAAACAATACAAAGCTATTTCATGAGTACTTTATGTACACATAAGAAACATTATTGTACCATCTACAGACAATTGGCCTGATAGAGAAGAAAACTCAGATTCAAACTCCAGATACATTCTGATTGTGTAACTCTGGGCAAGCCCTTTGACTTCACTGTCTTTACAAATTACAAGAAAGTAATTAATCCTTGCATGCTAAAAAAATCATAGGTTGAGTCCATATGTGTATGAACATACATATACACATACAACACAAACATGATTTCATACATATGCATATGAAAACATGGATACCTTGGGCAAAAACTGCAAATGAATAAGGAATTTGGCCTCAATTTAAATGTCAGGAAGAGAGTAAGTTTCTCCTGCTCACAGAAAACCATAAAATTCTTTCAATGACCTCAAGCTTTTCTATAAACAAAGATCTACCTTTTAAACATTAAAATTCTTCCAGTATTTTTATATAACTTCCAAATCATGAATCTTGAGAGAAATAAAATTGAAAATCACACAAAGATCAATTGAGAAGCATATGGCAAAGGTGAATTGTCTCCAATGAATTACAATAAGGAGTTATTCAAGAGAAATATAGGAAATGGCTATCATGTAAAAAAATGTATGAGCAAAAAATGATGAACCTTGTCAGATTATAAGAGTAACAATAACAGATCACTCATAAACTCCAATGATATCCTCATCAAAAAAAAAATCAAAGAAGTCTTGTAGCATGATGCCTGATTCCACTGTAGTAAATTTATTGACTAACATGTACAGAAATTTAAAAGTTTTGCATAATTATAATGCAAAAATTAAAAGAAAAATAGGTAAATGGCGGGGCAAAAATCTGTAAAATAAATTTCTTGGATAAAAGTCTCATTTTCAAGGTACATAAGAAACTGATTCAAACCTAAGATATTAAAAGTCTGTTGTCAAAGGAATGAATCCAAACCATCAGTAAACATATGAATAAATGCTCAAAATCACTAAAAATCAGAGATAAATTAAAGCAACTCTGAAGTTCTGCTTCACAACTAATGTTATAGCAAAATTGACAATGGAAGACAATAATAAACAATGAAAAGACTATTGGAAAATAGATACACCAATGCACCGCTGAAGGATATACTCTAAAACATTTTGCCTATACTCAAAAAAAGTTAAAAAAAAAAAAGGATCTATGTATTAAAAAATATTCATGACTCAGTCTTGGAATTCTGGGAAGATGGCAGCCTAGATGGAGCAAATCTTAAGAACTCCATACCCTTTACACACCAAGATAGAAAACAAAGCACTTCGAGAAGAAAGAGGAAAATCTAACAACAGGACAGAGCAAGGGGATCCTACTGCTGAACAGCTCAAGAGGTATGCCAAGAAAAAGGCTTGAATTCTTGAATTGTTGGGTCTGAGGGTATAGAAGGGGAATCCCAAGACCCCTCCCCCACTGGCTGTGCGGAGTCTCCCCTGAAATCTCCGGGCAATCAGACACACCTGCCCTGAGAGAGGGCCTTCCTGACAACAGACTGGGGGGGGGGGGTTGAACACAGGCACCAGGGAGGTGACTAGAGGAGAACACCAGAGAAACAGCAAAAACGCTCAGAAGATGGCAGCTTAGATGGAGCAAAACTTCAGACCTACTTGCTTTACCACACCAAGATAGATAACAGAGCACATTGAGAGAAAAGGAAACCAGGTCTAACAGCAGGACAGCTCAGCAAAAACACTCCATCTTGTCCCCCCCTCTTTCCAGGTTTTAGCCTCAGGGGGCATTAAGCAATAAAGGCTAATCCAGTCCAGGCTTAATCCCATCAATTGGACAGACAAGAAGTCTTCAGAGGGAAGGGAAACTCCAATACTCCTACCCCCCAAAGACTGCAGAGAAAGAAACTACAAACCTCCATTGCCAGCTGGGGGAAGATCTTTCATCCAAGCACATTAAATCCATCTGCTGAAACCAGCAGAACAGAGAAAGAAAAATATGAATAAACAACAGAAAAATGGAAAAGAAATTACAATTGAGAGCTTCTTTCCAGGGAGCGAAAAAAGAGCAAATGAAATAGAAGATAAGGAAGCTCCAGCGAATTGGACACAGGCTTTGGAAAAATCTCAAAATTCAATTAACTCAAGAATTTCAGGAACTCAAAAAGCAATCAAGAGAGGCTGAAGACAATTTGAAAAAGGAAATACATGAACTAAGAAAAGAAAATAAAGTCTTAAATGCCAAAATTCACCAGCTCGAAAACAAAGCAAAGAAGGCAAAAGAGGATCTACAAATAAAATCAGACCAGAAGGAGAAGGAAGGCCAAAAAGCCAGGGATGAAATTCAGTCCTTAAAAAATAGAACACAACAACTAGAAGCAAATGACTTCACAAGGCAGGAAGAATATATAAAACAAAATGATAAAAACGAAAAATTTGAGAAGACTATGAAACACCTCATTGATACAAACAAAGATCTGGAGGACAGATCTCAAAGAGACAATTTAAGAATTATTGGTCTACCAGAACATCACTGACAAAAAAAAAAAAAGTTTGGACATCATCCTATAGGAAATTATCCAAGAAAACTGCCCTGACATTCTCAAACAAGGGGGGAAAGTGGAAATTGAAATAATCCACAGATCACCTCCTACACTTAATTCACAACTGACAACTTCCAGGAATATTATAGCCAAATTCAAAAACTACCAGACCAAGGAAAAAGTATTACAAGCTGCTAAGAAGAAGTCATTCAAATACCAGGGAAGCACAGTTAGGATAACAAAGGATCTGGGTACCTCTACATTGAAGGGCTAGAAGGCATGGAATATAATATTCCAGAAAGCAAGAGAACTGGGTCTACAACCAAGAATCAACTATCCAGCAAAACTGACTATATTTTTGCAGGGGAAAGTATGGTCATTCAATAAAATTGAAGACTTCCAAGCATTCCTAAAGAATGAACTGGACTTAAACAGAGAGTTTGCTGCCCAAACAGAGAACTCAAGAGAATCACCATAAGGTAATTAAGAGAGTGAGGAGAAAAAAATCTTTTCTTTAAGGGACCCAATAAGTTCAATTGATCTGTATCCCTAGAAGAAAAGAAGATATTGGTAAATATTAAAAAATTTTTATTATCAACAGGGTAATTAGAAGAAGTTTACCTAGAGGGAACAGTGACAAACTGTATAGGATGAAATATCAAGATATATATATACACACACACATATGGATAAATATATATATGTATGTATAAATATATATAAAACTAGAGGGGAAAAAAGGAGATAATATTAAGAAAAATGGGAAAACAGACAAAATTGAATAAATTTATATTCCATAAAGAAGCGTGGGGGTGGGGGGGATAGAGGAGATCAATACAATGGAAGGAAGAACAATCAGATCTATTGGGGTAGAGAACTGATTCATGCCCTATACAGAAGGAGAAAGGTAACAAAAGGACTGGTGGGGAGGGAAGCAACACTAGGGAGGGGGAGGGTAGAGGGTGGGTAGAGGTAGTTTAAAAAGATCCTAAAGAAGACAAAGAAGGGAATAAGAAGGGAGAGGGGAGAAAGGGAAGTACAATAAGGAAGAGGATTAGGGGCACTGATTAAAAACAAAACATTGGTATAGAAGGAAATAGTGAAAGAAGAAAGGGCAGGACAAGGAGAGAGAATCAAAATGTCTGGGAATCCATAGCTGATAATTATAACTCTGATAATGTGAATGGGATGAATTCTCCCATAAAATGGAAGCAAATAGCAAGAGTGGATTAGAAAACAAAATCCTACCATATGTTGTCTACAGGAAACACACATGAGACAGGCAGACATACACAGAGTAAAAATGAAAGGCTGGAGCAAAATCTATTGGACTTTAATTGAGAAAAAGAAGGCAGGAGTTGCAATTATGACTTCTGACAGAGCCAAAGTAAAAATAGATCTGGTTAAAAGAGATAGGGAAGGTAATTACATACTGATAAAAGGCAGTATAAATAATGAAGAAATATCAGCACTCAACATGTATGCACCAAATGGTATAGCATCCAAATTTATAAAGGAGAAGCTAGTGGAGCTCAAGGATGAAACAGATAGCAAAACTATACTAGTAGGTGACCACAACCTTTCCTATCAGATCTAGATAAATCAAACCAAAAAATAAATAAGAAATAGATAAGGTCAAATCCGGCCTCAGACACTTCCCAGCTGTGTGACCCTGGGCAAGTCACTTGACTCCCATTGCCTACCCTTACCAATTTTCCACCTATAAGTCAATACACAGAAGTTAAGGGTTTAAAATTTAAAAAAAAAAGAAATAGATAAGGGAGGTGAATGAAATCCTAGAAAAGTTAGAGTTAATAGATATATTGAGAAAAATAAATAGGAACAAAAAGGAATACACCTTCTTTTCAGCAGCACATGGAACATTCACAAAGATAGACCATGTACTAGGGCAGAGAAACATAGCAAACAAATGCAAAAAAGCAGAAATAATAAGTGCAACCTTATCAGATCATAATGCAATAAATATAGTTATTAGCAAGGATACACGGAGAGGCAAACAAAAAACTAATAGGAAATTAAATAATGATTCCAAAAAAAGTTAGTTAAAGAACAAATCATAGAAACAATTAATAATTTCATTGAAGACAATGACAATGATGAGACTTCTTGCCAAAACCTATGGGATGCAGTCAAAGCAGTTCTAAGGGGAAATTTTACATCACCGAGTATGTATATTAACAAATTAGGGAGGACAGAAGTTAATGAATTGGACATGCAACTTAAAAAATTAGAAAGCAAACAAATTAAAAATCTGCAGAAGAAAACTAAATTAGAAATACTAAAAATCAAAGGATAAATTAATAAAAATTGTAAGTAAAAGAACTATTGAATTAATAAATAAGACTAGAAGCTGGCATTTTGAAAAAACAGATAAAATTTGAAAAAACAGATAAAATAGACAAAGTACTGGTAAACCTAATTAAAAAAAAAGGAAAGAAGAAAACCAAATTAATAGTATCAAAGATGAAAAGGGAGACCTCACCTGTAATGAAGGGAAAATTAAGGCAATCATTAATAACTATTTTGCTCAATTATATGGCAATAAATATACCAATCTAGGTTATATGGATGAATATTTACAAAAACATAAATTGCCTAGATTAACAGCAGAAGAAATAGAATACTTAAATAATCCCATATCAGAAAAAGAAATTGAATAAGCCATCAAAGAACTCCCTAAGATAAAATTGCCAGGGCCTGATGGATTTACAAGTGAATTCTATCAAAACATTCAAAGAACAAATAATCTCAATACAATACAAATTATTTCACATACTAAGCAAAGGAGTCCTACAAAATTCCTTTTATGACACAAATATGGTACTGATTCCAAAGCCAGGCAGACTAAAAACAGAGAAAGAAAACTACAGACCAATCTCCCTAATGAACATAGATGCAAAAATCTTAACTAGAATACTAGCAAAAAGACTCCAGCAAGTGATCAAGAGGATTATCCATCATGATCAAGTGGGATTTATACCAGGAATGCAAGGATGGTTCAACATTAGGAAAACCATCCACATAATTTACTATATCAACTATTATAAATAAAAGGGTCCAAGGGAGATATATAGATATACAATGATGTTGATGTATCTATCTGTACTCTCCTGAGCTGCAGTTGATGGGAATACCTACTCTGATCACCCTTGACTGCTGATGTAAGTTGTCCCTTTCTCTCTAACAGCTCTCCAGTAAGGACCCTCAAGAGGTTAAAAAGATAAGTAACCTTTCCAGGTCCAACCTGGGGTTGGATAGATTAGTATTGGGCTATTGATTTGACTTGGATAACGTTCAGAATCTGACTGCGTTTGACTCCCTTCCCAAGGATCGTGATAGACAGACCACTCAGGAAGGTACTTTTTGCTGAACATTCTTTCTCTATACTCAGGGAAAGATAACAAGGTCAAGGATTGGGGAATGGAAACCCTATTGATCTATTATCTATAAACTAGTTGACAATCAGGACTAGAGGCTATTAATCTGGTGGAAGCTTGAGATTTATTCACTTCTACTATATCTGGCTGGACCTGGCCACAGCCAACTTAGAGAATAGGGAATGCTATTGATGCAGCTGTATTGATGATCTTATTTCTCTCAGCTTTCTCACTACCAGTGTTGGTGACGCATTAGCTCTCACAGACTATCAGGAAATAGCTTCAGATTTATTCCCACCCTCTTCTTCATAGACTGCCATCCTTCAACCACCCACTCAGTCAAGAGACTTCCCAGTCCAGAGACCTCCAGAGAGACTTCCTCAAAGAGGCTGTCAGGGGTATTTATACTGTGAGGCCAACCGACATTTGCCCCTGGCTCACGGCACTTGGGAACATTCCGGGTCTTCCAACTGCCATCCCTGTCAGTCAAGGTGGCATCCATCACTTCCCAGATTATGAATATAAAACAACAAACTAACAAACAAAAACCACATGATTATCTCAATAGATGCTGAAAAAGCCTTTGACAAAGTATAACACTTATTCCTATTGAAAACACTAGAAAGCATAGGAATAGAAAGACCTTTCCTAAAAATAATAAACAGTATATATCTAAAACCATCAACAAGCATCATATACAATGAGGATAAATTAGAAGCCTTCCCAATAGATCAGAAGTGAAACAAGGATGCCCATTATGACCTCTATTATTAAAATTGTACTAGAAATACTAGTGGTAGCAATTAGAGAAGAAAAAGAAATTGAAGGTAGTAAAATAGGCAATGAGGAGACTATCCTATCACTCTTTGCAGATGATATGATGATCTACTTAAAAAAAATCCTTGAGAATCAACTAAAAAGCTAGTAGAAATAATCAACAACTTTAGCAAAGTTGCAGGATAATGCATGTAAATCATCAGCATTTCTATATATTTCCAACACATTTCAGCGGCAAGAGTTAGAAAGAGAAACACCATTTAAAATCACCCTAGACCAATGATGGGCAAACTTTTTAAAGAGAGGGCCAAAGGAAAGGAAATGCTCATCTGTCAGTTTGTTTCTAAGGCAACTCTTTCGAGGTTTCGTTGTATTATATCCTACTTATTGTATTCGTCAGATTAGGAATAATGTTGTGCAGCCAAATAGAAAATTTCACAGGGCCACATCTGGCCTGCAGGCTGCAGTTTGCCTATCACTGCCCTAGACAATATAAAATACTTAGGAATCTATCTATCAAAACAAACACAGGAATTATATGAACACAAACAAAACACTTTCTAAACAATTAAACTAGATCTAAACAATTGGAAAAACATTGATTGCTCATGGGTAAGATGAGCTAACATAATAGAAATAACCATTCTACACAAATCAATTTACTTATTTAGTACCATATCTATCAAACTACCAAGAAACTTTTTTACAGAATTAGAAAAAATTATAACAAAGTTCATTTGGAAGAACAAAAGATCAAGAACATCAAGGGAAATAATGAAAAAAAAATGTGAAGGAAGGTAGCCTAGCAGTACCAGATATTAAACTATTCTATAAAGCAGCAGTCATCAAAACAATATGGTACTGGCTAAGAGACAGAAGGGAGGATCAGTGGAATAGACTTGGGGTAAGTGATGTCAGTAAGACAGTCTATGATAAACTCAAAGAGCCCAAAATCTGGGACAAAAATCCACTATTTGACAAAAACTGCTGGGAAAATTGGAAAACAATATGGGAGAGATTAGGTTTAGATCAACATCTCACACCCTACACCAAGATAAATTCAGAATGGGTGAAAGACTTGAATATAAAGAAGGAAACCATAAGTCAATTAGGAGAACACAGAATAGTATATTTGTCAGATCTATGGAAAAGGAAAGATTTTAAAACCAAGCTAGAATTTTAAAAAATTACAAAATGTAAAATAAATAATTTTTATTACATTAAATTAAAAAGGTTTTGTACAAACAAAAACAACGCAACCAAAATCAGAAGGGAAACAACAACCTGGGGAAAAAATCGTTATAACAAAAAAATCTGACAAACGTCTAATTATTCAAATATACAAGGAGTTAAATCAACTGCACAAAAAATCAAGTCATTCTTCAATTGATAAATGGACAAGGGACATGAATAGGCAATTTTTAGATAAAGAAATGAAAACTATCAATATGAAAATGTGTTGTAAATCTCTAATAATTAGAGAAATGCACATCAAAACAACTCTGAGGTATCACCTCACACCTAGAAGATTGGTTAAAATGACAGCAAAGGAGTGTAATAAATGTTAGAAGGGATGTGGCAAAATTGGGATATTAATGCACTGCTGGTGGAGTTGTGAACTGATCCAACCATTCTGGATGGCAATTTAGAACTATGCCCAAAGAGCGATAAAAGATTGCCTGCCCTTTGATCCAGGCATACCATTGTTGGGTTTGTACCCCAAAGAGATCATAGGGAAAGAGACATGTACAAAAATAATTTTAGCCACACTCTTTGTGATGGCAAAAAACTGGAAAATGAGGATATGCCTGTCAATTGGGATATGGCTGAACAAATTGTGGTATATGCTGGTGATGGAAAAGGAATAATAAACTGGAGAAATTCCATGTGAACTGGAATGACCTCTAGGAATTGATGTAGAGTGAAAGGAGCAGAACCAGGAGAATATTGTACACCGAGACTGATACACTGTGGTAAAATAGAATGTAATGGACTTCTGTACTAGCAGCAGTACAATGACCCAGGACAACTCTGAGGGATTTATGGAAAAGAACACTCCCCACATTCAGAGGAAGAACTACAGGAGTGGAAACACAGAAGAAAAACAACTGCTTGAACTCATGAGTTGATGGGGACATGATTTGGGAAGTAAACTCTAAATGACCACCTTAGTACAACTATCAATAATATGGAAATAGGTCTTGATCCATGACACATGAAGAAACCAGTGGAAATCGGCTACAGGGCGGGGGGGTTGGACTTTGGAAGGGGGAGAAGAGAGTAAGAATATGAATCATGGAACCATGTAAAAAAATTTTTAATAAAAAAAATGCAAAAAAAAAGAAAAATATTCACAACAGCTTTTTCTAAAAGCCTTAAGTTGAAAATTAAGGCATTGTCTTACTTTGAGAAACAGGTAAACAAAGTATTGTATATGAATGCAATGTAATATTTTTGTACTATGAGTAGTGAAATGGATAATTTCAGAGGAAACTAAGGTTTATCAAGTCTTTATCAAGCCAAATAAGGGTAAGAGAATTAGGAAAACAATTTATAATGATAACATTATAGAAAAAAAACAACTTGGAAAGATTTTAGAATTGCATTCAATGAAATAAGTATAAAAATTAAACAGATAATTAGCTTCTGAACAGAAAGGTAATACATTTATAATAAGGAAAAAGACATTTTCAGATACAGCTAATGTGGGAATTTGTTTTGTCATATTTAGTGGCATACTGACACACTGAAGGATTTTTTTTGAGGCAGCTTTGGTATGGTTGTTTGGTTACACTTAATTTGCTCAACATGAAGTAGGGCAGGGAAGACATTTTAATTTTTAAAAAGCAGTTGCCATAGGGGGCAGCTGGGTAGCTCAGTGGATTGAGAACCAGGCCTAGAGGCGGGAGGTCCTAAGTTCAATTCTGGCCTCAGACACTTCCCAGCTGTGTGACCCTGGGGAAGTCACTTGACCCCCATTGCCTAGCCTTACCACTCTTCTGCCTTGAAGCCAACAAACAATATTGACTCCAAGATGGAAGGTAAGGGTTAAATGAAAAATAAAAATTAAAAAAAAAGCAGTTGCCACCTAAAAAAATAATAAAAGAAAACAAATGCTACATAAACAGCTATTGTAGTAGATAAGAGAGTTAGAGTCAGAAAGACCCAGCCTCTGAAACACACTAGCGATGACCTAAAGAATCATTCAACCTCTTAAATCCCAAAACCAAATCTCTAATGCAATATAACACAGAAAAGGTAGGGACACTGGTAAAGGGAGTTTCTACCTAGGAGCTTCCTATACTGATGAAATCACAGGCCTGATAAAAATTAACAGTGAATGAATGAATGAGTAGTGACTAAATAAAAATGACCTAGACCAAGATGCAACATTCTCTCTCCTTTCCCATTTGAGGATTTGGTTTCCTCTAAAAATGCTATCTAGGTCCTCCCTCAGTTTAAAAAAAAAAAAAAAAGCATTTTCCTGACAGAAAAGATGTCAATTTACTAGGTCTCTCATTTTTAATTTTCCTGTCAGCTCCTAGACAGCTCTCGGGAAGGGGGCGGGGGGTGGGGGGGACACAGTAAAGGTTAGGGAAGGTATGGAACATGATGGCTGAGGCGGCAATTTGAAATTTTTACAGGCTCGTGGTCGATGTTATTCTACCAACATTGGCCTAAATAAAATATTCGTTATCCTCATAATATCAGCCTTTATCATTTTTAATCGTTACAGTACCAAAGGAGCTAGACTACTGTATCAGTCTGGTAATATAACTTGGACCAAGTTCAGTTCTGGGAGTTATGTTTATCATTCCAACTCTAGAGCTTTAGTCAGCCACCTCAGAATCCCAGGGACAATTTTAGTTGTTGATTCAGCTCTCTGGAAATATGTCATTTTAGATTCCAAATCAGCACTACACTATCCAAGTTAGCCCCAGAACATAACTGATGACAAAATGGCTGGACTTGGACCAAGTCAAGTCAGGTTAAGTCAATAAGCATTTATTAAATGCCTACTATGTGTCAGATGCAGTGCTAAATCCCATGGATACTAAGAGGCAAAAGTCAGTCTGCTTTTAAGGAGCTTTCAGGCTAATGAAAGAATCAACATGTAAACAACTATGTACAAACAAGATATATACCAGATAATTTGAAGATAATCAACAGAGGAAGCACTAACATTAAGGGTAAATAGTAAAGGATTCTTGTAGAAATTAGAGTTTTAGTTAAGAATGAAGGAATCCAATGAAACTAAAAGGTGGAGACAAGAAAGGACAAAAGTCTAAGTATGTAGAATAGTAAGTGAAACACCTGGACTTTGGAGATGTTGTGTCTTGTGTAGGGAATGGCATTCTGCATCACAGAATATGGAGGTAGGGAGGGAGAAACTAGAAAAATAGGAGGGGCTATATTTTTTGAAGAATTTTGAGCACCAGAGGATTTTTTTACTGTGGAGGTGATGGAGGAACTATTGGAATTAATGGAATAAGGGGTGACATGGTTAGATTTGTGCTTTATGAAGTTTATTTTCACAACAGAATTGAGGATAAATTGGAGTAGGGAGATATTTGTAGAAGTGTCTTATAAAAACAATCAGCTGTCTATTGATATTATTTGGGTATGAAATGATGAAGGTTTATACCAGTAGTTGGCAATGTCAGAAAAGGGGACATATACAAGAAATGTTATAAAGGGAAAAATAGATAAGTCTTGACAAAAGATCATTTATAGGAGAAGAAAAAAGGGGAATTAAGGATGCACCTAGGCTGTTAGTCTGGGTAATATGGAGAACAGTGGCATTCTCCACTGTAAGAAGAAAGAAAGGAAGAAGTCTTCCCAATAAGCTCAAGAGGGAAGTAAGGATGCTCAGTATCATCACTACTATTCAGTATTGCACTAGAACTACTACACAAATTATCAGTATTTCTCAATGTAACTAAGAGATAGAAAGAGAAATCAAATTTAAGATAACTATAAACAATATAAAATAACTAGAAGTCTACTTGTGAAGACAAACCCAGAAAATATTTTTTCTATAACTATAAAACATTTTTCACACAAATAAAGCCAGATCTAAGTAGCTAAAAAAACATTAATTGCTCATGGTTAGGTCAAAACAATATAATAAAAATAACAATTTTACCTAAATTTATTTATTTAGTCAATGCTGTACCAATCAAACTACCAAAAATTTACTTCATAGAGTTAAAAAAATAATAATAAAATTTCTCTGGAAGAAAAAAAAGGCCAAGAATATCAAAGGAATAATGAGAAGAAAAATTATGAAGAAAGGTGGCAAAGCTATACAGGATCTCAAACTATATTATAAAATGGCAACCATCAAAACAATCTGGTACTGGCTAAGAAATAAAGTGGTGAATCAATGAAACAGATTAGGCACTCAACATTCAGTGGTAAATGACCAAAGTAACAGTGTTTGAAAAATCCAAAAATCCAAGCTTTTGGAAGAAGAACTCACTATTTGACAAAAACTGCTAGAAAAACTAGAAAAGAGTGGATAGAACACCAAGCTTGGAGTCTAGAGGGCCGAGGTTACAATCAGACCTTAGATACTACCTAGCTATGTCACCCTGGACAAGTCACTTACACTATCTGCCTAAATCTTGCCCTTCTGTCTCAGAGTTGTTACTAAGACAAAAAGTTAGGGTTTTAAAAAAAACATTTTTAAAGACTACAAAGAGGTCAATAAAGATGAGAACTGGAAAATTGGCTCCTGATAATTTGGGCCTATCCTCTCATTGTAGATCATCTTATTTAAAAGAGCAAAAAACTACCAAAGGGGGTGGGGGGAAGATTATGCATGACTAGTCTTTTTTTTTTTTCAACAATCACAATAGAGCCAATATAGAGGAATAGAAGCCGGGAAAGCTTGAACTACTCAAAAATCCTTTCCAACCCCCTTAAAATAATGCTTTAAAATGAATATTGGAGTGATAAAAAACAACAAGGGGATGGAGCGAAGCAATTTTCCTGCAGAAAACAACTTGAAAGGTAGGCAGAGAGGATCCCTTTTACTGGGATTAGAGGGGAGAGTAGGGCCCCACCAAGGAGCAAGCCCCGTCTCCCCCAACCACATCTATGGTTCCAGGTTTTGAACCAAGCCAATACTGAGACCCTAAGACATTGACTAAGCCAACAGCAGTGCACCCCACATATATCCCTTAAAGTTCCAAGCTCTTCCCTGGGCTTGCAGCGAGGCCCCAAGCCCTAGCACAGGACAGTCCACTGTGTGTCTGGCTGGTGTAGGGTCAGAGGGAGACTCTGAACCCCTGTCCAAGGTCAAGATAGTTGGCAAGGTGTCTAGTGCATGCCAGCCCAAGGAGAGGACCAAAGCCCTCACCCATGCCTCCAATGAGATCTTAAATCCTAGTGCAAGGCAGTCCATGTGGTATACCTGATCTGGGTAAGGTACAGAACCCTTACCCAGGCTAACAATGAGGTTACAAGCCCCAGAGCAAGGTAGGTAGTTCAGAGTGTCTGACCTGATCAAGCCTGAAGTGAAGCCCAAAGCTCCTGCCCAAGCCAGAGGCTAGACTGAGACCCAGCACAGGGCAAGTCGTCAGTAGCCTCAGTGGGAAGTGGCTTTCAGAGCTCAGAGTCCACAGGTCATCATACCACCTTAGAAGAACTGAATCTTGAAGAAACCCAGAAATAAACCTAAGGGGAGCAACAAAGAAAGTCTGAAGTTTAAGAGAGTGCCCCTACTATTCTGAGAACAGAACTCATCTTTAAGATAAAAGTAAAAATCAAGAAAAAGTTAAGGAAAAGGCTGAAAAAATAAACTAACAAAAATAAATAAACAAACAAATAAAACTTTAACCATATATTTTTTAAAAATTTTTTATTTATTTTTAAAATATTTTTCCATGTTTACATGATTTATTTTCTTTCCCTCCCCTCTTCTCTCCTCACTCTCAAAGATGACAAGTAATTCCACTGGGTTGTACAAATGTTATCACTTGATACCTATTTCCATTTTATTCATTTTTGCTATAGAGCAATCTTTTAAAGCCAAAATTCCAATTGATATACCGATATATACAAGTGTTAAGTGATAAGGCATATGTTTTCCTAGAAAATTTATTTATGGAAAATGAAAAGTAAGGCACAGATTCAGAAGAAGACAAAGAAAGCAAAGCAGCTACATGTAAAACTTCAAAGAAAAATATGAATTGGTCTCAGGCTCTGGAAGAGCTCAAAATAATTTCAAAAATCAATTAAGATGCAGAGTAAAAATGGGAAAGAGAAATGAAAGCAATAGAAAGTAAATCTGATGAAAAGGAAAAAGGAAAACAAAAATCCAGTGAAGAAAATAATTTCTTAGAATGTAGAATTGACAGAATGGAAAAGGAGAGTCAAAAGCTCACAGAAAAAAAATCATTCATGAAAAATTAGAATTGGCAAATGAGAAACTAAAGACTTCATGAGACACCATGAAACAAGAAAACAAAATTTTTAAAAATGAAAAAGAAAGAAAGAGAAAAAGTGAAATATCACATTGAAAAATACAACTGACCTGGAAAATGGATCTAAGACAGAAACAATCTAAGAATTATTGGATTACCTGAAAGTCATGATTAAAAAAAAAAAAGAGCCTAGACACCATAATACAAGAAAATTATCAGACAACTATTTAAATATTCTTGAACAAGAGAGCATAAAAAAGAAATTGAAAGAATTCACATATCACTTCCATATATAAATTCCCAAATAACAACTCCTAGGAATATTAACACTAATTTCAACAGCCCCCAAGGGAAGGAGAAAACAACTGCAAGCAGACAAAAAGAATTCAAATACCATGGAGCTAGAGTCAGGATTACATAGAACTTAGCAGCCTTCACATTAAGAATCAGAAGGCTTGAAACATAATATAACAGAGGGCAAAAGAACTATGTTTACAACCCAGAATCACCTACCAGGCAAAACTAAGTATACAGTTGTCCCTCACTATATCATGGCTTCACTGTATTACAGGTTTTTAAAAAATATTTATCTAATTCTGTATTGCGGAATTTTTATTATATCACAAGATTTAAAAAAAAAACACACCAGTTTATTGAATGAAAAATCCAACAGAAACTCTCTCTCTCTCTCTCTCTCTCTCACACACACACACACACACACACACCCTTGCCATCAAGGAGCTTACAATTGAATGGAGGAGACAATATGCAACAAACATAAACAAGGTAAGCTATATATAACACACAAGCATCTGTGTGTTTCAAAATAATTAACAGAAAGAAGGCACTTAAGTTAAAAGGTGTTGGTAAAAACTTCTTTCAAAAGAGAAGATTTTACATGAGATTTAAAGGAAACCAGGACATAGTAAGCAGAATTGAGGAGGGAAAGCTTCTAGGCATAGGTGACACTGAGAGATGAAGCATCTTGTTCATGGCATAGCCACAAGGCCACTGTCTTTGGATATTAGAATTCATGTCAAGAAGTGAGATGTAATAAGAAAGGAAAGGTAGGAGGGTAGGTAGTGAAGTGCTTTGACTATATCAAGCAAAGCATTTTGTATTTGATCCTGGAAGCAATAGGGAACCATTGGGATTTATTAACTAGAGTAGTGATTTAGTCTAATCTGAACATTGGTGACTGAATGGAGAATGGACTAGAGTAGGGATGGAACTGAAACAAGCTGACTTATACATTATGAAATTATGTAAATAAAACTACAAAACAAACTTTACAAAAATAAGGCAGGCTCTTGTCACATCCTTTATTCTGTACCATACTAATAAAATTAGAAAAAATAATGAGATTCATCTAAAGGCACAAAAGTTAACAATTATCAAGAAGATAATGAAAGCAAAAGCAGGGAAGGGAACCAAATAATACCAAATCTCAAACTATACTACAAAGTAGTCATTTCCAAAATAATTTGTTACTGGTCAAAAAAACTTACCAAGGGGGCAGCTGGGTAGCTCAATGGATTGAGAGTCAGGCCTAGAGATGGGAGGTCCTAGGTTCAAATCTGGCCTCAGACACTTCTCAGCTGTGTGACCCTGGGCAAGTCACTTTACCCCCATTGCCTACCTTTACCACTCTTCTGCCTTGGAGCCAATACACAGTATTAACTTCAAGACAGAAGGTTAGGGTTTAAAAAAAAACTTATCAAGTTAGTAGAATAGATTATATCCACAACATTCAGAAATAAACAATTAATAGCCTATTATTTGCTAAATCCAAAGACTTGCTGTTGAGGAAAAGACTCACTAAATGATTAAAAACTGCGGAGAAAAGTAAATAGCAATCAGGCAGAAATTAAGTTTAGATCAACATCTCAAACCATATATTAAGATAAGCTCCAAATGAATACATGACCTAAATATAAGATATCACATCTTAAAAAGTTTAGAGGAGCAAAGATACTTTTCTAATGTGTGCATATGTATCTGTGTATATAAAAATACATACATATACACCTTTGGGAAGAAATCATCGCTAAACAGGGGATAAAGAAGAACACAAAAGATAAAACTATTTTAATTACATTAAACTAAAAAGATTTTGCACAAACCACTGCAGCTAAGACTATAAAGAAAATAGTTAACTGAGAAAAGTCTTTCAGCAAGTTTCTCTGGTAAAGTTCTCATTTCCAAGGTATATAAGAATCTGACTTAATTTATAAGAACATTAGTCATTGCTCAATTAATAAACAATCAAAAGATCTGAATGATTTTCAAAGAATAAATCCAAACTATCAAAAATGCTTTAAATCTCTAATAATTAGGGAAATACAAATTAAAGCAATTCTGAAGTTCAACTTCAAACTTATCAGACAAAGACAACAAATAAAGTAAAATTTTAAAGGGGCTGTAGAAAAACAAACACTTTGATGTGGTGGTGGTGGTGGTGGTGAATAGGTCCAAACATTATGGAAAGCAGTTTGGAATTATGCCTACAAATTACTAAAGAGTACATGCCTTTTGGCCGTCTGATATGATTACTAGGCATATACCCCCCAGAAAATCAATGAGAAAGGAAGAATTCCTTTAGGTATAAAATAGTTATCTTTTACTCAAAGAACTAAAAATTAAGGAGGTATCTTTCAACTGTCAACTGTCAGTACAAATTATGATATATGAATATAATGGAATACTATAGTACTGAAAGAAATAGAAAAGAATTTCAGAAATATCTGGGAAGATGAGCATGAAGTAATGAAAAGTGAACCAGAAGAAAAATTTGTAATATAATATTAAAATTGTACAAACAATTCTGAAAAACTTACCATTAAACTGAATGATCACAACCATTATTCCTTAGGATGGATAAAGAAAAACATTTCATAATAGTAACTCGGTGGGTGGACTAATATGTAGAATAAGAGAAGCATTTTTGGACATGGCCAAAGTTTCAGTACATATTATTTGATTATGCTATAATAACACAGTGATTACTCTTTCTTTCCAACCTTTATCTTCCTTGCTTGTTTTCTTGCTTTTTAAATTTCTCTTTAATAAGCATGGGAAGGGTGAATGGGAGAAGAAAATAATTGCTTAATAACAGACATTTTAAAGTTTTTATAAAAATAAACAAGGATGCAAAAAATCTAAATATTGATAAACCTGATATTAAAATATTCTGGTAAGAATTACCTATTTGACAAGAACTGTTAAGAAAATTTGAAATCAGTACAGAAGGAACTGGGTTATAAGAAATATATTGCATCACATCACATTAGATTTTATTTTACCTTAAAGAATTTTATTACATAGAAGACAAAGGTAGAAAGAAAAATTAAGGCAAGGCATTTTAAAATGTTATGTACTGTTACTGATATACTGTTTTCCTCATTGTTATTACATATTGCACATACCTCTCCAATATATCTCTCAACTCATAAGCTAACAAAATTCTTTCAGATTCTACTTCAGTCAATACTAATCTATTGCTTCTTGCAAATAACTTCCCTGCTTCAATCTTCATGTGTCTCTATGTAGCAACACATAATTATCATGTACTCTTTCTTCTCTTTCAGTATGTTTCAAAACCTAAAAGTTCCCTGATCTAAAAGCCTTTTTGAATCCAGTTTGCTAATTGTTATTTTGCTCCCTAACATTGTAAGAATTAATTTTTATTATGGCATTTTCCATCTATGAATATGCTATTTGATATAATTCTTCTATCAAAGGGTTCAAGGTAAGGAAAGGGGGTAACTAGACTTCAATTAAGACTCTCCAGATCTAGAAAAGGAGAAAAAAAGGAAAGTGAAACTTAATAGGTAGGTGCTTGATAAGTCCTTGTGGTATGAAAAATCTTTGAATTTGAAGTCAAGGGTTTTAGTTTGAATGCTTCAAAGTGACCTTGGCTACTTTCCTTTTGCTCTCTGGGCCTCAGGTTCCTTATTTATAAAATGAAAAAGGATTAATTTTAAGAATATTTCCAGCTCGAATTATTATACCATTACATATATGTTCTCTTCCAAACAACTGACAATAGTCCTCTATTTTTTTATCTTCTCCTTTCCTTCAGCCCATAAGCCTCTAATGCATTTTTACATACAACAGAAATTCCAAAAATGATTTTACATAAGTGATAAGTTGCTCTTTGCTCTTTCAAAGAGGACTTTGAAATTAAGAGTTATAAAGGACTTAAAAGACAATCTAATCTACTACCCTCTTTTTAAAAATATGGAAATTGAGAATGATAGAAGTTAATTGACTTACTCTGATTCTCACAGCTCCCTTTCATTCTATCATTTTGTGGGATAATCTTTTAGGAATAATCCTTTCAAGGCATAATAATCCTTTGAAGGGTAATGGGATAATCATTTGAAGGCAACTCCAGAAAAGAGATTCTCAAATTTAAGCATACCATTATTTTTCCAGTTTCAGGTTTCCAGAGAGAAATAAATAGCTCAAAGTGATACCTTAATTTTACTATTAAGAAATGAGCAATTAGTAAAAATATTCAGCAGCATCTTGGTATTTTTTAAACCGTTACCTTCTGTCTTAGCATCAATTCTAAGATATAAGAACAACAAGGGTTAGGCAATTGGGTTTAAGTAACTTGCCCAGAGTCACATAGCTAGGAACAGATTTGAGGCCAGATTTGTACCCAGGTCTTCCCAACTCCAGAACTGGCACTCTAACCACTATGCTACCTAGCTGCCCTAGTATCTAAAAATTTAAAGTTGTTGCTTTGTGACTCATTAGGTGAATGAATTTTAAATATTTCTTTTTTTAAAAAGTGTTTATCATGATTATTTGGGCAGGGGAGAAAACTAAAAAGTTATCATGATTTATCAGATAACCTACTAAAGGGAGAGGACCTCAGATTTCACTGATACTAGGAAATACTAGGTAAAAAAAATCACCTCTACAAATTTACTTACTCTATAATTTATGAATGACGTAAATGATTTATCCACAGTCACATTGCCAGTCTGAGTTTGCAGGGGAACTTAAAAACAAGTTCCATGGCTTTAAAGTTGACTCTCTTTTATGCAACAATCTCACTAATACATGAATGTCAATAAGAACTATAGGAATAGCAATAAATATGTATTATACTAATCTATTTGGATTTCTGAAGAAGCAAGAAACTGTTCTAAGTTTTACAAATCAACTTCCTACCGAGTAGGTAGAGTTTTTCATTCTTGAAAACGATCCTAATAACAAACTGTAAGGTGATGGGCTTTGAGTTACTTATCAAGGAATGGAGATTTACAGAGATACAAAACTATAACATAACAACAGAAAATGCACAACTAAACTTACTAGAGTGTTCCAAGCAGTTTGACACACAAACTGAAAATGAAGAGGGAAACAGTAAAAAGTAACTTGCAAAATTGTCCAGTGGGAAGGAAAAAGCAACATCCTTAGGCATTCAGACAAGCAGACCTCCAGGATAATTGGTACATGTGGATGACAAAATAAAAAGAAATTTCTTTGACACAAAAACGAATTCAAAACTCAATCCAGAAGCCAAAGAATTTCAACCCCAAACATCTATAGGAGAAATTCATTATTCATCCATTACCAAGGCTCCAGGCTTATATAATTTCAGTAATGCCTGTAACTAAAGTACACTTTGAATGTTTAAATCAAAAAGACATAGAGAAACCTGACAAGTAGCATGTCAAAGAAGAAGAGAATAACTGGGAAATGGGAAATGTGACAAATACAACATGGGAAGACACAAAGTTCAATCTTACAGAATCTCTGTTGCATATAAACAAAGCAAATAACATCCAGTTTACCCAACAATCCCAAAATCCTTTCAAGTATTCATCTATATCATTTATAATGTTAACACCAGATTGGAATAGAATGTATAATCAACAATACATTTCCAATATAGACATGCAAATTCCTCTAATCCACACATTCCCTGGATCTAACCTTGTGATTTATCAACAAAGCATGTTCAGGTAGGCAGAAAAGTCTTTACCTTTCCAGTGGTCAATAGCAAATTTAATGCAAAACACAAACACTCTTCCTGAAACCACATCTTTAAAGAACAGTGAAACGAACCATGCCAGTGCAGAAACAACAGAGAAAAGCGGTCAGAATGACATCACTGCAACATCAATTAGCAACCTAGAGTATGCAAACCCATTACAAAATGAAAAAGAACTACAAACAGATGGTCCAGATCCAGAACAAACTGTGGCTAATTTGCAACAAGAATGGGACATAGAGAATATAGAGATAGAAGCACCAATGGTTCAAATGCATGAAGACACTGAGAACAGTGAGCCCCAAATCATGACCAAAGTGGGGAATGAAATCTTTCCTGCACTAATGGGCAAGGGGGCCACTAGAGCTGTTCTTAAAACATCTTCAGAGAACAGCACAATCATAGGGTCTATAGGGAATGTGGAGCAGACTATGGCAAAAAAAATACAGTAGAATCTACTGAGTAGATGAATAGGGTCAGAGCAATATTGGAGTGCTAGTTCCAATGAAGGAGACCATTACACACTTGCTGAAGGAAACCATCTGCAGGTGGATATTGATCCATATAACTTGGCCAAAACATTGCAAAAGTTTTTGGACATAGTATATGTTAGGAACTTAGAGACCATCATCTATAAAAGTGTCAATGCCAAAATGCAGAGAGTTCACATATATAATACAGACAAGAATGCAAACATACAATGCAAACAATACAGTAACACCAGAAAAGAAAAAATGAGGAATTAAGATAATTGCTATACATCACACAAACAAAATTAAAAACACACAAAAGATTGCAGAGCATGAGTGGAGAAAAAAGAAATCCCAACAGGCAAATCTATGATGACAGACAAGATGTAAGATGACAGACAAAGAAATAAAGAGAAAAAATCAAGAAAGAGAAGGGAAAGAACTGCTACAAGTAAAAAACAGAGACTGTGCAAGTTGAAATGCACAGCTAAAACTTTGAACTATGTAAATATTGTACATTGTAAGAAGAGGACAGAAGGAAAAGAACGATACATAAGAATGGTACTCTTGATTACACAAAAAAACAAATTAATTTTACACTTTAGGGAATACATTCAACACAGCACATATATAACATACAAGAAAGAAGAGAACTCCAGCAGGCAAAATGTAGCAAAGAGGATGACTTTGAACATTGGGTAAGTATAATACATCCATCACACTATACAAGGACACAAACACGGCACAAAACTGATGTACAGCAAGGACCTCATGTAAATAAACGAGAGTCTGAAGTTGCAGAATTGCAAAATGTATATATTGTACATATGTAATTACTAAGTCCCATAAAGATCTTAGTCAAATCAGCAGATTTTCTTATCTAAAGTCAAAATTCCAAGACTATGTATAAAATACATCATATGTACATAAATGGTTGTAAATGTGTAAAAATATGTAACGTAGGTTAACAAAAGTAGCTATAGGGTTGGAAATAAGGTATCATAACCTTGTACATAGAGTATCATAATTAAACATATAATATATAAACAGAATAGAAACAGGAATAGCACAGATAGGGATTTAGAGAAAATTCAGATCACAAGCTTTAGTTAGTGTAAGGAAAGCATAAGCATAAGATAGAGTATCATATTTAGGTAGGTAGGTAGGTAAGAATATTAACAAAGTAGATAGATGAAAACAGATTCATGGTAGCAATAAAATAGCATTGTATTAGGAAAATAGGTAGTTAAGATAATGGCTTAGAAATAACTAAGAGTAGGAAAACAGTTGTATTGTTTAACATTTGAAACCTAGGCATTCATTATTCTTAACAAAGCAATATGTTAAAAATTGTTTTCACTTTTGGAATATTGTTACAAATACAGAAACCTCATCTCCTACACAAACTTTCCTGAAACTCTCTTAGAATAAATTACGTAGCTTAGAAATTAGCATAGAAGGGAAAGTTAGAGAAATTTATTATTTTTGGGGGTGGGGCATAAGTTAGGAATAGAAAAGAAATAATAATATTAGGTAAGTATTTTTACATAGTGACTTTTGGAAAGTTACACAAGAAAACCGGGAATTGTAAGAGCAGACTGGGTTGAGTGGAACCTTTGGAATGCTGAGAAGCTGGACTTGAGTGACACAGACCAACAGCTGAGCTAGAGCAAAGCAAGTTGGGAAAGGGAACCTATACGGAGGGGGCTTTTTGATCTGAGATCTTGGGATGAGAGGAAGGCTTGCCCACCCAGGGAACAATGGAGAGCCAGCCCAAAAGATTTTCTTTGGACATCTACATCCCCAAAAGCCTGTTGTTTCCTGACAGCCTCAACCATCAACCTGAAGGAGATTCAGGACTCATGAGGCCTGAGGGGTCAGTGGACTCCGGAAACTTTTGAGCCAGCCCCTGAAGACTCTCAACCCTTACTTGCCTTACATCAAGACCCTGTTATATTGCTAGCAGTATAGATTTTAGATTAGGATAAGAAATGGGGGAGAGAAGGTGAATTTCTGGTTCGGCCATTTGGCCAGCCAGGGAGAAGTACTTTTGGGGATTAGAAGTTAGGAATTTCCCAATACCTCTTCCCCTCTCCCCCCACCTTCTGCTACCTTAATCATTATAATAAACTTGATTCTCGGTCAGATAAAAGGAGACTTTATTCAGGACAAAGAGAGAACAAGGGGTCTGAGAGGACAGCAGCTCAAGCCAGACTCTGGCTGATCAAGACCCCCTGCTGTGCTATTTTAATTGGGGGGGGTGGACTTTTGCTTAAAGGGAATGTGGTCCCACTGACATTACCCACAAGTAAAGACCCCTTTCAAGCTACCATCGCTTGCCCATTCTCTGGTACCCTTTACCATCCAAATACCTCTCAAAATATATCATTCTTACACTAGCAATTAATCACTTGCCCAACTGTCCCTCTTAACACCTGCCTGAATTTCCAAGACAGTGTAGTTTTTGAACATGAAATTTAACATTGAACACTTGGCACAAAGAATCTCATAAAGTAGATAAACTCTACTGATTTCTAACAGGAAAAGACCAAACAATTCAAAACAAAAAATGCTACCAGAATTCACCACTAGGTGTCATTTAAATCCTTTTAAGGTCATGTGCTATCAGTAAAGATGAAAATTCCATTAAGTTGTATTTACTTTCACTTCATAAAAATTAGGACAGGTAATGTTGGAGGGGATGTGACAAAATTGGGTCACCAATACACTACTGGTGAAATTGTGAATCAATCCAACCATTGGAGAGGGCAATTTGGAATTATGTGCAAAGAGCTTTAAAAGAATGCCTGCCCTTTGATCCAGTCATACTACTTCTATTTATAGCCATGCTCTTTGTGGTGGCAAAAAATTGGAAAAGTAGGCATGTCCCTCGATTGGGAAATGGTTGAACAAATTGCGGTATCTCTGATGGTGATAGAATACTATTGTGCTGTAAGGAATAATGAACTGGAGGATTTCTATGTGAACTGGAAAGACCTCCAAAAATTGATGCAGAGCAAAAGAAGCAGAACCAGGAGAACATTGTACACAGAAACTGAAACACTGTGGTACAATCAAATGTAACAGACTTTTCTACTAGTAGCAGTGCAATGATCCAGGACAACATTGAGGAACTTATGAGAAAGAATGCTATCCACATCCAGAAAAAGAACTGTGGCAATAGAAATGCAGAAGAAAATGATATGATCGATCACGTGGTTGAATGGGGATCTGATTGAGGTTCTAGCATTAAATGATCACTCTATTGCAAATATGAATAATATGGAAATATTTTAACTATTATGTATATGTATATGTGTATATACACACACACACACACACACACACACACACACACACACACACATCTATAACCCAGTGGAATTGCTTGTCAGCTCTGGGAGATGGGGAGGGAAGAGGGGTGGGAAGAATCATGAATCATGTAACCATGGCAAAACATTCTAAATAAATAAATAAAATTAGAACAGGAATTCCTAGCAAACGGATAATGGGGCTATAACCCCTAACTGATGCTCCTACTGAAATTTCTGTCTTGAAATGTTAACTTAAGTCCTGGAAATAGAACAAAACCCGGAAAATCTTGGAATGTCCTCTTCTCAGATAAAATAGCTGTTTCCCCAGAATAAAGGTTAATATAATTAGGAGTCAAGAACAAATAGGACCAAAATGACAGCAATTACTGGCCCATACTTGACCTTGTGAGAAGAATTATGTTAGGACCTGGTTGCTTTCCCCTTATAGTTATTGAATGTAATCAATTGTAAGACTTCAGATAAGCAAGAAAAATAAAGTTTTACAACTGTTAATTAGAGAGATTTAGCAATTAGATGGTCTATAACAGTTAGAGCCCTGAACCTGGAATCAGGAATACCTAAGCTGAAATTCAGTCTCAGATATTCATTATTTTGGTGATCTTGGGCAAGTCATTTAATCTCTCCTCAAATCTCAATGTGGACAGATAATATTTGTAAAATACTTTGCAAACTTGAAATCACTATATAAATGCTAGTTTATTTTTTTAAATAGGAAAATAATAACAGAATAAGAAAAATTGCAATTACATTTAGATATACTGTGTTAACCATCTCCCAGCATTCTGAGATATAATGCCCAGAGTTAGGACTTTTCCAGTATTTTACAACAAAATTAATAAAATAACAATTCTATTTTCCTAACCACACTAATGGAAATCTCAGGAAATGGTATTTCAAGTAAAGTTCCTTTAAAAAAAAAAAAAGCAATGAATTGCAATCTAACAATGCTTCCTCCATATCATTTTTTAATTCAAATGTAAAACTTCACATTTTGTCTCTATTGGATTTCATCATCTTAGCTTCAAACCAATGCCTATAAATATCTTTTTAGATCTTAATTATACTTCCTCATGTGTTAGCTAGTCCTTTCAGTTTTGTATCATCTGTAGATTTGATGATCATTTTTTTAAACCCTTCCCTTCTGTTTTGGAATCAATACTGTGTATTGGTTCCAAGGCAGAAGAGCAGTAAGGGCTAGGCAATTAAGGGTTAAGTGACTTGCCCAGAGTTATACAGCTAGGAAATGTCTGAGGCCAGATCTGAACACAGGACCTCCCATCTTTGGTCCTGACTCTCAATCCACTGAGCCACCTAGCTGCCCCCTTGATGATCATTTTTATATGCCTTTAAGTGACTGATAAAAATGTTAAGCAGCACCCAGCCAATCACAGATCCCAAGAGTATTATGAAAAAGATTTTCTGTCACGAAAGCGAACACAACAACTCCAGAGTCTGGCTGTTCAAATATTTTTAATCAATTTAATTGTATTGTCTAAAGTACATCTAGTAGTATGAGAATAGTATGAGTACTTAATCAAAATCTTTGCTAAAATATATCTATATTCAACTATTCTGAGAGCAATTTGCAACTATGCCCAAATGGCTTTAAAACTGCACATACCCTTTCGATCCAGTAATACTACTAGTAGGTCTATATACCAAAGAGATTTTTTTAAAAAGGGAAGAGGACCTATTTGTACAAATATTTGTAGCAGCTATTTATGTGGTAGCAAAGAACTGGAAATTGAGGAGACATCCATCAATTAGGGAATGGCTTGATGGCTAAACAAACTGTGGCATGTGACTGCAATAGAATATTATTATGCTGAAAGAAATTAATGATTCCAGAAACACCTAGAAAGACTTACAAGAACTAATATGAAGTGAAGTGAGCAGAATCACAATACTGTATAATACACAGTAACTAAAATATTATATGATGAAGAACTGTGAAGCATCTAGCTATTCTCAGTAATATAATGATCTAAGACAACTTAAAGACTCATGATGAAAAATATAATCCACCTCCAAAGAAAGAACCAATGGAGTCTGATGGCAGACCAAAACATTATTATATTTCACTTTCTTTCTTCTTTTTTTGGTTGACATCTCTTCCACAAAAATGACTAATGTAGAAAAATGTTTTACACAACTGCACATGTAAAATCTGTATCAGATTTCTTACTGTCTTCAGGGAACAGGGATGGTAGGGAGAGAAGTTGGAACTCAAAATTTTAAGAAAATGAATGCAAAAAACTTGTTTCTACATGTACTTGAGGAGAAAATTTAAAAATTGAAGGAAAAATAAAATACTATTAAACACTCCCCTCCACATACACATGTACAATTCCCTGCATCTACTAGTTCAATAGACTGTTTAAAAAATAAAAATGTTAAGTCTGGCAGGACTTCTTTTAATATTATAGTTAGTTTTTTTATTACTGGGTCTTCCTATGTCACCTAGGCTAGAGGTGCAAGGGCTCAGTTCCACTTTGATTGACCTGAGTTCTCTAATCTATTCTGTTTCTCTGCCCCTGTGCTGGTTAAGCAACCTGGTATATTACCACCTAACCCATTCTTCCTCAATGGGACTGTTTCTACTTGTATGTTCAATTTTCATTCTTGAGCATATATCACATATAGTCTGGTTTCCCATTTAAAATCTTAGTACTTAGAAACCTATTTTTCCTGTGAACCCTTTAGAAATCTGCTTTCTCAAAATTTTTAGTGTATGTCAAATTACTATGTCCAAATTTCCTCTTCTCTATCACAGAGTAGTTACTTCCTTCCAGGTTTCCATTTTTTTACCCCAGACCCCAGTAAGAATCAAATCCAGAATACAATTCATTGTTTCTCTGTCTTCTGAAAAATGAAATTTTCACTTAGGCAGACTGATAAGTTATTATTTATTTTTCTTTTGGCAAAAAAGATTTGAAATAGCTAGACCAAGATAAAACCACTTCTTCTGTCTTGATAAGAATAGTTCTTTGAGACTTATACATCACATTACATAGTCCATTCAAGCCTTACAAAAATACTATGAAGTAAGTACTACAAGTATTAATTGTCGATCCCACTTTCCTAATAAATTTTATTTTTTAATAAATAAAGGGTTATTTAATTTTTAACTGAGGTCTCCCTGACATCAAGTCTAGAACTCCATTCACTATGGCATGATGCCTATCTGTATCATTTTCTTGTACATTTAGAAAAAGATGCTGACAGAAATCCCTTAATATGAACTATCCATTGTTGCTAATGTTTTATTTTACTATTCTGAATACTCTAACAGGTATCACTGAAATGGACAAAACTTTAATCCTGCTAAAGATTTCAGTTAACACTTCAAGGTTTATGTGTAAGCAACCTGATTTATTACTCCAGCATCTAGACAGCAAACTTTCTCTATTAGAAGACAGTGATAAGAAGAAAATATACTCAGTGAATGATGGCAAGCTGACATAACTACCAAAGGGAAATGTCCTCTGAATATTCTATTAAAATATAATGCATAAAATGTAAAATAAATTCCTAAATGATATCTACTGTTAAAATATTAGCAACTTATATTGAGTATCATGTTGCTTCAAATATTATTAAGGCAATCAAGTATTGCAAGAAAAAAATTCTACAAATTTCTGTCGCCATAGAAAATAAATGCCATGTTCAATTCTTTATTTCTTAAGTTTCTTTGCTGAAGTACCTTTGCATGAATACACATTAAAATATACATGCATACAATTTAGTTTTCTTTTCTTTTTTCTTTTTTTTTTTTTTAACCCTTGTACTTCGGTGTATTGTCTCATAGGTGGAAGATTGGTAAGGGTGGGCAATGGAGGTCAAGTGACTTGCCCAGGGTCACACAGCTGGGAAGTGGCTGAGGCCGGGTTTGAACCTAGGACCTCCTGTCTCTAGGCCTGACTCTCACTCCACTGAGCTACCCAGCTGCCCCTACAATTTAGTTTTAAAAGAAGCCCCTAAAGATGTTAACATTTTTAATTATTTTTAAAAATTTACTTACTTCAAAATAATTACTTATTTTAAAAAATAAAATATCTCTTTTGTGAGGCTGAAAGTATTTACTTTAAAAATTACATCTAGATCAATATTTTTGTTTACAGAATGACCCTCAGTTCTACACAGTTGCTTCTGTAGTAGTAGTGGCCAAAAGGAGGAAATGTTAGGGGGACAATGGGACCTGAAGTAGGAACCAAAAAATCAGTGTATAAATCATCTAAAAATGCCAGTTTAACTGATAATACTCTAAATATGAAACCTACAAGGAAAAATCATTAAGTTTATACATTGTTGAAAGAAATGAAACACATATCATTCTTAAAGAGTTTAGAAAGTATTCAGTAACTCTCACACATAAGTCACACAAAGGAAGACATACAGCTTTTTCTGCATTTTTAAATGGTTATAAATTCCTGGGAAGTAGCATAGCATAATCATTAGAAAGCCAGTTTTATATCCAGGAAGAGGTGAGTTCAAGTTTCAACTCTAGCACTTTCTACCCTTGACGTCGGACCTTAGGAAAGTCATTAAACATCTCCAAGCTCTTGACAAATCAGTACAAGTGCAAAAGGTGCTGAACTACAGTGGTAAAGTGATTTAGTTCAATTTAATAGTGAAATCATAGATCCAAGGCCTATGCCAAGAGGCATGGTCAGAAAACATTAATAATACCAGGTACATTCATATTCATGTAATCCAACTCATTTAACTTTGTGAATGAAATTGAGGTCTAGAGAGATAACTTACTTGCTCATTCATTATCATAAGGCTAATTTTTCAAACTGGAGAAAGAATATTCTGAAGAAAAAGCTTCTTAATAAAAAAAAAACTTTACCATCAACTTTCTGAAGCTTAAATTAAATCCTTGGCAGAAAAATTCTAGTTGATCTAAAACATATAATCATAATTTTAAAAAAATTTTAAACCCTAATATTTTTATATATATCCTTCTATATTAATTTTTTAATTTATTACAGGGCTAGGCAATGGGGGTTAAGGGACTTGCCCAGGGTCACAGAGCTAGGAAGTGTCTATGGCCAGATTCGAACCTAGGACCTCCTGTCTCTAGGCCTGGCTCTCAATCCACTGAGCCATCCAGCTGATTTTTTCTTTGAGTTGCTAAAACATAATAGCATATGTCCAAAACATTTCAGTTTACCTTAAAAAAAAGTGTCACAATGCAGTAAATATTAAATCTTAAGTAGTCTTACCATGTGGAGTAATTGTTTGTACAGGTTTGGTAGGAGATTTTACATTCCATATAGTCAAAGTGCCATCTGAATGACTACAAATGAATTGCTTGCCTTCATGGTGCCAGGCAACTGAGTGGATAGCCTATGAAAGGTAAAAAAGAATAAAAAGTTCATGTTATTTTTAATATGATTAAAAACTAAGAAATTCCTTTATTTATAAATAATTTATATTTTAGAGTTTTTAGAATATGCCCAAATCAGTATGTTTACTTTAAGAAGAAGCAAGATTACTCCTTAATACATTAACTTTAAGAAAAATAAGATTTCCAAGCCATTCCCCCATTGATAAATGGTCAAAGGATATGAACAATTTTCAGATGAAGAAATCGAAGCTATCAATAATGACATGAAAAAATTTTCTGAATCACTCTTGATTAGAGAAATACAAGTTAAAACAACACTGAGGTACCATTTCATACTTTTTAACAGACTGGCCAATGTGACAATAAAGGAAAGTGATAAATATTGGAGGAGATATGGAAAAAAATGAGACACTAATACATTGTTGGTGGAGTTGTGAACTGATCCAAAACAATTTAGGAGAGCAATCTGGAACTATTCTCAAAGGGCTATCAAACTGTGCATATCCTTTGATCCGGTAATACCACTACTGGGTCTATATCCCAAAGAGATCATAAAAAGGGGGAAAGGACCTATTTGTACAAAAATATTTACAGCAGCTCTTTTTGAAGTGGCAAAGAATTGATAGCTGAGAGGATGTCCATCAAGTGGGGAATAGCTGAGCAAATTGTGGTATGTTGATGTTGATGACAGAATACTATTGTGCTATAAGAAATAATAAGCAAGATGATATACAGAAAAAGATATGTAGGAACTGGATGCAGAGTAAAGTAAGCAGAACCAGGAGAACATTGCACACAATAACAGCAATATTGTCTGATGATCAACTCTGCTACTCTTAGCAATGAACTGATCTGGTACGATCCTGAAAGGATCAAAAAAAGAATTATTGGAGTTAGACAGTTGTGGACCAAAGCATACTATCTTTCACATCAGTGTATTTTCAGTTTTATTTTGGGATTTTTGTTTTGTATAGAGTGTGCTCTTACACTTCTGGCAGTCTTACAACAATGACCAATATGGAAGTGTGTTTTGCATGATAATAAAAATAAAAAAATTAAATTTCTAAAAAAATATATTGAGTATAATAATAATAAAAGCATTTGAGAAAAAAACACCTGGATTAATGGATCTTGAAAAATGACTAGTGTACAGATATACATTTAATCATATGGACATTATTATTCCTTATTACACTATGTAGAGTTGATCATCATTATACACAGATAACAGAAGTAGGCACTAGATTGATGTTGAGCTAGACTTAGAAGTATGGAGTAGAAAGAATGCTTCTCAAAGCACCACAGTATTTTCAATGATCCCATGCTGCTCACTACTGCAAAAGTCCACTTTAAAAATTCTAATATTCTCTTAATGAGGCTCTTTGGCTAGAAATCCAGAATGCTAGGACCTTAGAAGAATTCAAATTAAAAGTAACCTAAGGAACAATGGAAAATGAATGACGGGTAGAAATCTATAGTTTACAGAAAAGAGGGATTCTTGTGCTTTAAAAGAAAAAATACCAAGCATACAGGAATGTTAAAATATAATACCCATAATGAACTGCTTTTTAAAA
Source organism: Gracilinanus agilis (assembly GCF_016433145.1). Taxonomy (NCBI): domain Eukaryota; kingdom Metazoa; phylum Chordata; class Mammalia; order Didelphimorphia; family Didelphidae; genus Gracilinanus; species Gracilinanus agilis. Next base: position 408,538,651 of record NC_058133.1, on the reverse strand, counting down.
TTTAGTATATAAAAGTTTACCTTTATCATGCCAACTCAAATAAAATCTTAAAACAACCTAAGCAACGTAATACTTCCTAAAAATATCTTCTGTTTTTTTTAATCTACTTTGAAAGGGGAGGGAGAGAACACAAATCATGAAAAACACTTTATTTTGAAAATGGACCTTAGCAAAATGCCTAGCACATAGTCTTAGAATTGGGGTTAAATAATTTGCCTAGGAAACTAGGAAATATCCGAGGTCAGATTGGAATACAACTCCTGGCCTAGCATTCTATGCAATGAGCCACCTATCTGCCCCAGAAAGAGCTTAAAAATACAAAAAGAATAATTTATATTTTATCCTAGAGCCACTGGAATTTATTGAGAAAAACTGTAATATGAACAGTTTGTAATTATTAAAGGTCTGTAATTATTAAAGATCACTTTGGCAGTTGTATAGGGGATAGCTTGGAAAAGAGAAAGAAGCATTGAGAACTATTAGGAGACAACTATAATATTCCAGGAGGGAAATTATAAAGAGCGCTTAAGGTGGCAGCCCTGAGTGAAAGAGAAGAGGTTTACCGTAAGAGACTTTTGTGGAGTAAGAAATGACAAGACTTAGCAATGAGGGAAAGGAAAAAAGAAATGGGAGAATTGAAGATGCCTCAGAGGTTATAAACCAGAGAGCCAGGAGCAATAAAGGAACAGGGAAGTTTGAAAGAGGAGTAGCTTTGAGAAGGAAAGTAATAAATTGTTTTGGACATGTTGAATTTGATATGCCTCTGGGATATACAGATGGTAATTCAGGCCTGGAGTTCAGGTGAGAGGCTATGGCTAGATATATAGATTTAGAAGCCATATGCACAATAATATTTAAACCCAGAGGAGCAGATGAGAACTCTCTGAGAGGGTAAAGAGAGAAAAGGGCTTAGAACAGTCATATCAATAATGATGACATGATAATAATAATGGCTATTGTTTCTATAGTAGAGTTGTAAGGAAGAATATATTTAAGCTTTAAGCAGGACAATTATTTGCATTTCTGAAATCATTAACTTTTTTATAAATTAGAGATCAGTAAACTATAGCTTATAGGCTACATCTGTCTGACCAGTTATCAATGGTTCAATAATCAAATGTGGCAGATCTATCATCACATGTTCATCAAATCTAAATGATTTAAAATTTAAAAAATTTGAAACAGCTAAGTGTTCATACTATCTCTTAGGTTTATGTATATAGTCTATGAGCTAAGAATGGCTTTTATATTTTTAAATAGTTTTATTGTATTTTATTTTTGTATTATATTTTAAAAGGTAGAAACCATTCTTAGTTGACTGATCCATATAAAAACAGGCTATAATAGATTTGTCCTTTGGCCCTCAGGCTAGAGTTTATCAATTCCTGCTATATATAATCATTGCATAGAATAAAAATAAAATTATGTTGCTTTTTCTAACACCTGATGCTTAAACATCATGAGATTAGTATCTTAAAATGTTTACGGTCTTATGATATGTGATGATCTTATAATGTACAAGGAAGTACAGTACTTTGGATATATTTTTTAGAATCTAAATTTTTTAGAATCCAGTAGCCTTCACTTGACTATTGTTATCTTAAGGGAGGCCAAGTTAAAAAGACAGATCTCTAATGCAAATTGAACCATCATTCTTTACTTATTTTCTCCATAAATTTTTTCTAGCATGAGCAATATTTGTTTTCTTTCACAACATAAACATGGAAATATGTATATGATAATATATGCACAATCTATAACATATTGTCTGCCTTCTCAGAGAGGAGTATTAGAAGGGATAGAGAATATGGTCTGCAAATTATCAGAAAATGATTACTAAAAATTGTATTACATTAAGAAATGTATGTAATCTGGAAAAAGTAAAACATAAATAAAAAGAGATAGATCTCATATCTGTGTTCTTTATTATTCAAACAAAAGTAAATTAAATAATTAAAATATAAATTCTGTTATTATCTAAGAGCAAATTATTATTTTGTCTTGCTACTATCACTAATTTTTAAAAAGAAAAACCCAATTCAAATGGACTTAGATGATTTATTATGGAAGTAAATAATTTGATTTGGGTATAGACTCAGGTCATAGAAAAATTGAAATGTTAAATTAGGAAAAGTAACTTTAAAATGTATATGAAAAACATATATATGGAAAGGATTGTACAACCTTCACTTTTTAATATAAGGAATTTTTTAAAGTTCTAAATTAACAAGTAAAAAGACTATAGTAAAAAAAATCATAAATAAAGTAATATCACAGAACCATAAAGTATCTTCCTGGCCTTGCCTAAATTATCTGTTTATTAATTTTTAGATGAATTCTGGCAGTCTTTCTAATTCCTCACTATATGTAAGGCTAAATCTAATAGATGCTATCTTCATCCACTTAAAAGTTTAAACTATTCACACAGGTACCTCTCCAGTTCTCCATGATCTTTAAAAGATTACTCTTTGTGGTTCTGTAATCAAATCTAACACATCTATCATCACAAGAGGATGTATAGAACATATGATCTAGATTCATTAGGTGTTCTGTTGTGAGGAGGATTATTTAGTTATTAGTTAGGAGACCCAACAGGAAGGGATGGAGAATTCCAAATGGAGTGGGCCTGGCTTTCTGAGAGGGACTCCATGGTGGTTGGGACAAGGTGTAACTGACCCTGGGAGACCTCAGAGCTAGTGGAGTTGTACCCTGATTCCCTGGGATCTTGGAGAGTGGTGAAGGCTGAAAAGGCAGAAGACTTCAATCCTGCAAGTAAACTCTGTGTAGGGAAGCAGCCTGTGATCTGGTGGACAGCTTGCAGACATCTCTCCCTACCTGGTTACTTTGGATGATCAGCTATGGAAGAGTTGGTTCCTGGCATCCTGAAAACATCTCTGGAACAGTCATGAGACCCCAAATCAAGCCCTCTTCCTTAGCCCTTTTGACTCCAATCCTGGGTTGTTAGTCATAGTTTTACCTAACCCCCTTTCCAAATCCCCTCATATTATAATTAAACTGATTCCCTGTGTGTTTTAAAGTCCTCATTGTGTGTATGTAATAATCTGAAATTATTCCAGGCTGGGTGGGGCAGAGTGATAGTTGGTCAGGCTTAACTGCCATTTCAGTCAATGGTCATTCTCTTATAGTTAAACCTGGTTCCCTGGCTTGTAAAGTCTTGCCCGTTGTCCCTTCCTGTCTCCTATCCACCCCACAGTGCCCACATTTTATATTTAAGTTAACACCCCTGGTTTTCCCCACTATAGTTCTTACTCTTTCTTAAATTAGAAAGTAAATTTTTATTAAACCTTTCCATGCAGAATACCCAGATTATTCCAACAATTTATAATGAAGAAACCATTTTCTCATGAATATTTAATTATTTTCTTTAAAAAACAACTATTAGCCAGATCTATTCATAACATTTACATCTAGCAGCAGGGCTGGAGGAGGAAGAAGGGAAAAGTAGGAAAAATATTTGGGGTGAAATTATCAAGGGAGAGGTTAATAAGGGCCTATGCTAGGACAGTCACAGAAAGAACAAAGGGGAAGAAAAAGATGTGAAAGAAGAGACATTTTTGTGAAAAGGAAGAGCAAGGAAAGGAAATAAAGGAATGAAAGGGGAATCAAAAAAGCATTCTTTTGTCTCTGAAATTTAAGGAAGAGAAAGTATCTAAAAATACAAAAAAAGATCAATGAGCATAAAGGCTTCAAAGAGATCATCAGATTTAATCGTTAAGTATTGTTGACTTAAGAAAACAAAGGTTGGAATTAAACTCAAACTGCAAGGGGTAAGGTGAGAGTAGGTGCAGAGTATTCTTTTTTCTTAGCATGTTTTAATATATTTTGAAAAAAGTTATATCTTCCATTTTTATGTAACCTTATCAGACCCCTCAATTCTCAACCAGGAGCAATCCTCTCTTATAATAAAAGATAAAAGGGAAAGGAGGAAAAAACAATTGTGCAAAAATGCAATACATAACTAAATCTGAAAGTACATTAAATGTTCCACAACCATAGTCACCTTAGCTCTTCAAATCAGGGAAGTAAATGATGTTTGATTTTTAAACAGAAATTGGTGTAAATACTAGGAGAATCTTATTCAGTACTTTTTAAAAGAAGAAAAATAAAACAATAGCAAAATATTCTGATTTTTAATTAATGAGACTCACCTCATCATGTGTGTACCTATAATCTGCTTTCTTTGATTTGAGGTCCCATAATGCTACTGTTCCAGATTCGAAGCCAATCAAAAGCTATAATAAAAAAAAATTATTATCCAAAGGAACACTGTCATTTATATGTATTATTTAATATCAGAAAATAAAAATTTTAGTAGGAGCAAATATCTTAATTTTATGCTCTTATTTGCTCTGAAGTAATAACTTCTAAAATCATTTAATTATTCCATCTCTGTTTATCATGCACATAGAACTAATGTGGATATTTTATTACATAAATATTAAGGGTTTCAGGATTAGAAGTTTTCAACAAACATTAACAATACAGTTAATTTTTTAAAGAACTAGTCTAACATCACAAAAATGACTAAGTTGAACCGAAGAAGCACATTTTCAGTTCTCTAGAAAAGTATTTTGACATTAATTACTGTTATTTATTGTTAATCGCTATCACCCTAAATGAGTGCAATGTCTTTTTTTCCCCTCTAAAGCTGAGCAGTCTTTTAAAAGACTTACCATGTTTAATATAAATTTAATGGAAGATATATAATAGTTCAGACAGATTATATTACTTATCCAAGGTACTACTAGAAAACACAAGAGAAAACTCTGGTTCAAAAAGAGTAGAACCTGAGAAAGAAAATAGTGCTTTAGCTTTTTAACTATACTACAATGCAATACAAAATACTCTGGATAAAACTAAAAGTAAATTCAAATTATGTTTATTTCTTTTTTTTTTTCAGTAATGCTTTTAGAATTGAAAGGCTATGGGTATCTACAGAATCTTGGAATGAGGACAAAATTCAGTATGCAGCAATTATGAGGAATTTGCAATGGCTCTCCACTAGAAAGTCAAGATTGGGGTGAGAGTGGGACTTAATATATGATAATCAAAATTTTTCACCTGAACAATCTAAAATTCCATAAATTTCCTGGTAAAATCTGATTTCTATTGTATTCCCTTTCTTCAACTCCTCCAAATACCCTGGTCATCTGATATCTACTGAGTTAACATTTCATTACAATGAGAAGGCAGGCCTCTATTATTTAATATCAGGTCTAAAGATTAGAACCGTTGGTAAATATTTTCTTTTTTCTTAAAAGCGCATCAGTAATTCATAAAAATCATAAACAAGATGCTTTGAAAACTATGTCGGAGTACTAAGTTTTACACTGCATTGGTATTTAATATGTTTCTATAGGAGACCTTTACATTTCTGCATTCTCTAACGAAGGGTTCAAATATTTTTCATGCCAATCTGCATTTTTCCCTCCATGGATTATTTTTGGTCATTTTCTAAAACTGGCTATCCAAAGCCACTTCAAAAACTGAGGAAAGGGAGGTTGGGTGATGAGTTTCTGGATACAACTAAATATGCAAGTAAAAAATAAATACTCAAAGAAGTAAGTAAGTATCAAATTACAATAACTGTGAAAAATATTGCATTGTATTTGAATAAAATACCAAATAATAGATTTGATGTTTTTACTCAAAGAACTTAAAATTGTGTTTTGAATTCTTTTGATGTGGATTCATTTGGACATTCAAGCTTTCAATACTTTTGGTTATTATTGACTTAAAATCTTCCTTTTACTTTGGAGACAGAACAATATGAAACTGACATTCTAAGATTTATTGGTAGCTATGAGGAAAACTATATTCCTGATAGTGCAGATATAAAAAAAAATTAGTTAGCAGCAAGTTATAGAAACAACCTTCAGAAGATGTTGTAAAGATACATATTTAGGGGCAGCTGGGTAGCTCAGTGGAGTGAGAGTCAGGCCTAGAGACAGGAGGTCCTAGGTTCAAACCCGGCCTCAGCCACTTCCCAGCTGTGTGACCCTGGGCAAGTCACTTGACCCCCATTGCCCACCCTTACCACTCTTCCACCTATGAGACAATACACTGAAGTACAAGGGTTAAAAAAAAAAAAAGATACATATTTAACCCATGTTTTGTTTAAGTGGATGGTTCATAAATGCTGTGAAGAAACTGGGATCTTTCCCTTTTCCTTTAAAATAAAGCAGGATTTCAGGTTGAACCTAAATTCTAAGAACAATTTTAAAGTTAAACCTCCTTAACAGTGCACTAAGACTCATTAGGACCATCCTGCATTATTGGCCTCAAACCATAGCTCTGGGTAATTCAATTGTTGAGTTTGGCACAATTCCATTTTATGAGCAATTTAGGAATGAAGGTGAGATAGGAGTAGCAGAGGCTATCTCAAGTAAGATAAAGTGAAATTTATCCTGGTAACATTTAGTGCTAAAGGAATAAGTAAAAGAAAATGAACATTCCTATACAGCTCAAAACCCCAAATTGTCTGATAGTCTCTAAATTGAGGAAAAATAAATATCTAAAGAAAATTAAAGTTAACTAAAAGGCACATTTAATCATATTTAGCATTTTAGTCAACCTTTGCTCTTACAAAAGTCATTAAATGAACCATTAGAAAAAAGTTGTCAAAATTTAATTTCTACCGTATTAAATTTATTTTATTGTACACTTATTCCTACTTATATAAATGATGTTCCTAAGGCAAGTCTCCTGTGCTATACTACTCTTGTCAAACAGCAAGCCAAAGAGGTACATTGTCATAGAGAAACTAAAAAGCTATTATTTCTTCCACAATTTTAATCTATTTTTAGTAACAAAAAGTCAAACATCTGTACAAATAATTCTTGTCTGATATAGTTAAAATGGGATCCTGCTCTAAAAATATGTTATTATAAAATGGGATCCTGCTCTAAAAATATATATTATAAAAATATATGATTCATCTGGTTAGAGACTTAAACTGTATGATCTCTCAAGTCCCAAGGATAGAATCTGTGGAGAGGGAGGCATTCCACAGAGAAGTAATGAAATAAGCCCAACTATAGGAAAGATCAAATTTAGGGAGTAGCAAGAAGAGCAAATAGTAACCACAAGTCCTACTCATTCACAAGTTGTGCTAAAGGAGAACAAACTTCATTAGCTTCTGTCATGATGCTTCTACTTTCAGAACCAAGCCTAAATAAATACAGAGAGGTTCATCAAAAACAGACTATTTGGTGTTCAATTCTTTGATCAGAACAAGCTAGAAAACAAAGAAAAAAATACAAAATCTACTTCAGTCCTATATGACTCCCTTCTGCTTCCAAACTTATTGGGACAAAGTGGCAGAAAAGAGGTATGAAGAAAGACATCTGGTTTTCAATCTATCTATGAAATTTAATTTAGTTTTTAGTATTCTAAACATGAGATCCTTCTCCTTTGACTGAGTACACATAATACTGGAGGAAATAAATTTTATCAATCTTGACTAAATAAAGGAAAGTAGCACCTAAAATGAAATGGCTCACAGTTACTCCCTGAGGAACAAGAATTGGCAGGGCTGGTTTTACTGAGTATCCAAAAGCAACAAAAACATTACTTAATGAAATATTTTATCATTTTGTTCTGTGGCAGTCAAGATAAGAATCTGCAAAAAGACCACCATGAAGATAATTATCGATTATGTACTAACATCTGGACAAAAGATGAGAAGAGAAATTCTGAGAACTTGGAAAGACCCTCCAAATTAAATCAACATATATACTTTTACTCTGTGAAATCTGTATAAGGTGTTAAATAAATGTTTGCTGGATTTACATTTCAGCTCACTCAGAAAAACACTTAGTAAGCACTCGTTGTGTACCAAGGCACTGTGCTAACAGCTAAGAATACAAAAAAAGGCAAAAACCCCAACCCTTGGACTCAAGAAACTCACAGGAGGTAGAGAATACATATACTACTAGGTACATATAAGATTCTAAAACAGATGAGAGAGAAAAGCACTAGAGAGGGTTTGAGGGGGAAAGAATTTAAAAAGTCTTATGCAGAAGATGAGATTTGAACTAGTCTTAGAAGAAGCCAAGGAAAATAAGAGGCAGAACTGAGAGGGTGGAGCATTCAAGAAATGGCACCAGCAAATGGAAAGGCAAACTAGAGATGGGGTATAAAACTAGAGATGGGGTATAATGAATGAGGAATACCAAAGAGGCCAATGAAGCTCTATTCTAAGATTTGTGTGGAGGGGAATAAAGTGTTAAAACCCTGGAAAGTGATTAAGGAAATGGATTTTAAATGAGGAAAGTGGCATTTTTAAATACTAATGTAGTTCCTATAGGATCCTAGAAGTAAGAGGGAGTCACTGGAATTTCACCTAGGAAGCAGCTAGATGGAATCCTGGATAGTTCACTGGGTCTAGAGTCACAAGGCCTGAGCTCACATATGAATTCAGACACTTACTAGCTATGTGATCCTGGGCAACCTCCCTTAATCCCCACCTGCCTCAGCTTCCTCAACTATAAATGGAGATAATAATAGCATCTACTTCCCCCAAAGTATTGTGAGGATAAAATGAATAATATTTGTAAAGTACTTAGTACCCTGGCCAGCACATAATAGATACTTAATAAATGCTTGCTTTCTGCCTTTTTTCCTTCATTTAGCAAGGCAGTAACATGGTCAGACCTACATTTGGCAAAATCACCTTAATAGATACAAGACCAAGAGACCAATTTAAAATTTGTTTTTGTAATAGTCCAGGCAAGATGAGAGGAGGGACTAAACTAGAGTGATAGATGTTTGGGTGGATAGATCCATACAGAGGGATGCTATGAAGGTAAAAACAAAGTTTGACTACTTATTAGAAAGGCAGATTGAGTGACAGTGAGGAGTTAAGGATGATAAAAGGTTTGCAAGTATGGATAACTTAAGTAGGGAGAGTTGGGGGAGTGGGGCAAGATAAAAAATTCTGCCTTGGACACATCACATGTTGAATTTGAGAAGTCTATAGGACATCCACCTCAATATATACAAAAGCCAGGTCCAACAGTTACCATAAAGATTACTTCAGGAGAGTCCATATTAAGGAGGTTTATTGTATTTGGAATTTTGTAAACCATGGGTTAGATTCCTTATACCCATGATGGCAAACCCATGGCACAAGTGCCAAAAAAGGGCACCCAGAGCTCTCTCTGGGGGCACGCCTGCAGTCGCCCACCAGAGTTCATTACTAGAAAGGCAGAGTGACTGGGGCAGAGCTGTTCCCCTACCCCTCCTCTACCTAGCAGTCAAAGGTGGCACCTCCTCCCTTCCCTGTCTGGGGTAAGGCACTGCCAGGGGGGTAGAGGTAGAGGAGGTGAGGAAACTCACATGCTACATGAGGGTATGAAGCCAAATGCAACCTGGGTGAAGTCTGTGGTGAAGGGGATTGCTATGGGGGAGTTAGAAAGGAGCTAGGTTTGAGGGGAGCATAGCTCACAGTGTGGCACATAGCAGGAGGGGAGAGGAGCAGAGTGCTCAGGCCACTTTCCTCCCTTCTCCATGCCTGCCTCTTATCACCCACCCCTCTGCCCAGCAGCTGAATGGGAGTGCTTCTTCCCTTCCCTGTCTGGGCTAAAAAGGAGGAGTTGGTGGGGGGAGAGGGGGCAGGCAAAGTGTGAGGAGGGGTGGAGCACTGCATGCAATCTGTGGGGGAGGCAGCACCGCACTCGGTCTGGAGGATGGGGTAAGGGTGAGGTCTGGCACTCTGTCTAAAAGGTTTGCCATCTCTGGCCTATTAATGAAAATTAGCTCATCTTTTCTCTTGTTTTCCTGACAAACAACAAAATGTGTAATATGATATACAATATCAAAAGCTAAGTATTTTTAATATGTCTTTATCCCTAAAATCATTTTATGTAGAATCATATTCAAAAATGTTTTAATAATAAAATTAAAGTAGCCTACCTTTCCTTCATCCATTGGATTATCACTTATATGGACGACAGGTCCTGGGTGAGATTTAGATGACCTAAAGAAGAAAAAGGTTATAATAAAATTTTTCTCAATTAAATTTCTGAAAATTTAAAACTTATTTATATAAAGCAAAGTAATTAGGATATGAACAAATATTTTTAAAAGATAAAAATTATGTTGTCAACTGATTCTACCCAAAAAAAGGTATATAAATGAACTGAGATGAACCATCATGAAAATATAAATAGTGATAAAGTCATATTAAAATCCTTCCAATTTAACAACTATTAAAAGAAAAAAAATTCAATTTAGCCATGGCTGCAATCTCATTTAAATCTACATAAAAAAACTAAACTAAGATCATCTTTGGTAGAGCTAAGAGCTATCACAAAGAAGTATGTTATATACTCCTCTCCTTTCTCCTGTCACTCTATTATTTGGAGGGAAAAGTTCATTTAATTTCATAGCCCAGGTCACAAATAGCTCAATCCAAAGATAAAGTGATGGCTTATGTTAATGTAAGTAAATCAACGAAAGCAATATCACCCACTCATACTCAGAAAAAAAGGGCCCCTATGGATAAAAATACTGGTGGAGTTGATACTTATTGAGTGGGAGGAAGCAAGTCCCTATTCTTAAATTCTTATAAAGTTGAGAGACCACACCCACGGCAAGACAGCCATCTGTGATATTATATGGACACCTGGTACCAGTCCCACCCACTTGAAGTTGTGTTCTACTGAAAGTAGTGAAAGATAATGAAAAACTACACTAATATAAGTCTAATGCATGATAATTGTATCCCTACCATAAAAGGGAAAAAGGCTTGAAATTTCATGTCTATTATACCTACACCCACACAATATTTAAGAAGCACATCACTGAATTACTCACGTCAAAGATACAAATATAACAAAAAATACAATAGTCCAATAATACTTAGGAAATTAAATACTCAAACAATTTTAAACTTAAAATGAACTTCAAAAATTCAGTATTTGCAAATAATAGAAAAGTATTATAAAAAGGAACAATAAAAAATTATTATAATCTCATTATAAAGTCAGTTTTGTCTTGAAGATCCATTGGCGTTTATACCCTCATCTAATTATATTTTTTAAAAAATAACATAATTTCATTGATAGAAGTGACAAAACTTCATCTACCAATGCAGAACAACAAGCATTCTACAATTTATGATTTCTGAGAGTTTCATGGAACTCTGAAAGGTTAAGTGATTTGCCCTGGATCCAAATTAAATCTAAAATTTAAGTCAAGGCAGTCTACACAATTGTTACTTACATTTTACCATATATTTTTTTAAAACATGAAGTAGTAGTTTAGACAACATTAAACATATAGGGATTTATCATCATCATAATGATAATAACAAACATTTATAAAGTGCTTAAACAGTGCTAAATGTTTTACAAGTATTATCTTATTTCAACATCATGACCATCCAGGAGGAAAATGCTATTATTATCCCCTTTTTACAGATGAGGAAATTGACACAAACAGAGGCTAAATGACTTGCTCAGGGTCCCATAACTGTCTGAAGGCATTACCTGAACTCAGGTGTTTCTGACTTCAGGCTTAGCACACAACTTAGCACTGAGCCACCTAGGTAATGATGTACATATTTTAAAAAATAACTTTACACATTCAGAGGAAGAACTACAGGAGTGGAAACAGAAGAAAAACAACTGCTTGAACACATGGGTTGAGGGGGACATGATTGGGGATGTAGACTCGAAACTACCACACCAATGCAACTATCAACAATTTGGAAATAGGTCTTGATCAATGACACATGTTAAAACCAGTGGAAATACACATCTGCCATGGGGGGAGGGGAAATTTGGGGGGATGAAGGGGAAAGTAAGAGCATGAATTATGTAACCATGCTAACTTTTCAAAAAATAAATATTAATAAATATTTTTTAAAAAATAACTTTAAAGGACTCAAATAAATATAAGCCAACATTTTGTTTCTAGTGGCCACTATTAGGAGGAAATCACAAATCTAATATTAGAAGCATCTAACAGGAATCCAGTTCCATTTAACAAGCATTTATTAAGCAACTAATACATGGCACCTTCATACGTGGTAATAAAAATTTTAATAGACTATTTGATCAAACTTACAGCTCAATGGCTTTATTCCACATAATGACGTAGCCTGAGAGTGTGAAGGATTCAACATTGACAATATGTATGTTACCTCTTTCTGTGCCCACATAGAGCCACTTGCTCTGGAAAGGCAGATGGCAAAATGTTATCCTGCAAGAAAAGATATGTAAAGAAGGAATTAGAACAATCTTCTATAATCCCTAAAGAAGCACAGTACAAGTTAAAGTAACAAAAAATACAAACAGTCCAATAATGCTTAGGAAATAAAATATTCGTAAACAATTTTACACTTTAAAATGAATTTTTTAAAAATCAGACAAAGACAAGTACCAGATAAAAATGCCCTATTTCATAGGGGCTCAGACTTCAGAGTATGAGTTCTAATGTGCTCTATTCTAACACTCCTCTTTTTTAATGACAATGCGAAGTAACTTGCTCAAAAGTCACAGAGAAGTAAGCAGCAGAGGCAAAAATCATATCCATGTTTTCTGACTCCAAATCTAGTGTTTTTGTGTTATACTATATAAAACTGCCCACTCAAAGTATAAGAATGTAAGTAACCTTCATTATTGTAATCTAACAAATGTGGTGATAAAACTCTAAAAGTCAAGATAATCTGAGGGAGTGACCTACAATCTAAAATAATTAAGCAAAATAAAGATTAATCAAAAATATATTCAAATTGTTTAAAAACAAATATTCTACAGCAAAATATGAATAACTTCCTATTTATTTTAGTGATTACATTCATTTTACATTTTTTCCAACTAAAATATCATTGAACTGATTATATAGCATGTTTCTCTATTTCATAAAAGATTGCTTTTACTTTGTATTATAAATACTCCCTTCAGGTCTTCATAAGATCTTATTTGCAAACCACTGAAAAACTTTGAAGAACATAACTTTACATTTTAAACATTCAATTCAGATGATAAAGACATTATTGGGCAATTTATGTAAAATTTCCTTATTTTAAAATAATCTCTCACAATATAAGCAAGAATTTAGGACTTAAAATTCTAAATGAGTTTTTGGAAGACAAGTATCAAGGTTGTACAGTGCAAAGTAAAGTGCAATAGTAACTAAAGAAAACCATAAAGGACATAAAATTCATAGGACCAATTATCAATGTTGTGAAGTCTTCCTTATGAGGGAATTAAGTTTGTCTAGCTATACTTCTAATTCTTTATTCTTATTCTGAGGCCCTGAAAAAGTGAAATGGAAATATAAGGTTAAGCTTGCTATCTAAAGATCCCTGATAGAACAAAAACACTTGTCATCTACTACATTTGTCAGTCAAGCACACATTTGCGTGCCCATATAGTTAAATAAAGCTAGGTTATCTAAGATGTTAATAAAAGAATAAAGGATCATAAAATTACACAGATTTAGAACAGAAAATAACTTCTGAAGTTATCTAATCCACCTTCTCATTTTACAAATGAAAAAACTGAGGCCTAAAGAGATAGTGATTTGCTCAAGCTAATTCCTGTCATTTATAAATTTAACATTTCAATAGGATAGACAAGAAAAGCATGCCATCAACATTATTGATAAATTATATTCATCTTTTAAATGATTTTGCTCTCCAAAATAAATAATGGGGATAGGTAGAAAGCACAATGGATAGAGAGCCAGGCCTGGAGTTGGAAGGACTTGGATTTAATTTTGGCCTCAGACACTTCCTAGCTGTGTGACTCTGGGCAAGTCACAATGCCAGCTGCCTCACCCTTACCACTCTAGACAGTTGGTTTTTAAATGGCTGAGAATTTTGAGGTCATGCTACTAAGACTTTTTGTAGTCTCCCTTTCCTAAAAGTTCAAAATTAAATGGAATACAAATAAATAAAGCTTCCTTTATCTCCTTCCAGTATTTATTATTTATTTTTGTTATTTTTAAAAAAGCTATTACCTTCTGTCTTAGAATTAATACCAATAGCTCCCATTTGTCTAGAGAGATATACCCATTGTCATGACATATATCCAATCTGCTGCAAAGTCTATTGTTTCTAACTTCAAAACATCTTTTGTATACAACTCTTTCTGATTTCTGAGTATTATTAAGAGTTTACTGCCAGGCTACACACAGAGGTGCCTTACTAGAAGTAATTAAATGTGTTTGAAGTTGTAAAGAAAAGTGGTTAAACCTTTTGAAGTGATGTAACCCGTATCTTAAAAAAAAACTACTTCAAGAGAATATACAGTAAAATCTTAATTCATTTTTAATGACTACTATTCATAGTACCAAACGTGTTAAGGCTAATTTTTAAAAGACTCCACTAAAAATTAGTATTTATTTGACCTAATTCCAAAAATTAACAAACTTAAAACACTAAATTCCTTTCATTTAGAACTCATTGTATAAAACATTAATTAAAAAATAAATAAATAAATACACACACACACACACACACACACACATACATATGTATATCTGGTTGCCTATACATCCCTTGCAACCCTCATCCTTACCATATTGGACTTTTTTAGGGAATAAACAAGTGAAAGAGGGGAAAGAAGATACATTTTTATATACAGAAACAACAGTCACCATGTAAGTGAATGGGGAGAAATTATACTTGTAGAAGGAAAGAAACAACAAAAAATCTCAAAAATATATATCTTTCCTACATATTATGCCTTTATCAATTCTATTAAGGATTAAGGGAGAAGTTGAGAGGGATGTTAATATTGAACATATTTTCAAAAAAACAAAAACTAGGGACATATTCATTCCTTGCAGACACTTTCTTTTTATTTTTCTATTATATGTCTACCATCTAACACAACATTTGGCAAGCATCAAATATTTAATACATATTTCTTAAATAAATGAATAAAGTGAAAAGGAAGTAGGAGAGGGGAAAACTGTCTATGTATGTCCAACAAACTAGATAAAAAAGAACAACTATAACATAGGAAAAATCCCAAACATGACTTACATCATGAAATATTCATGACCTTCTATCCCAAAGATATCCAAAAAGAATTGAAATATTCACAGCAGTATTTTTTTGCAGTAACAACTAGAGACAAAAACATGCCTACATATAGATGAATGACTAAGCAAATTGTCGTACATTAATAAAATAGTATAACACATTATAAGGAATTGGAAGAATCATAAAAGAATGGGAAACATGAATTAATACAGAGTAAAGAAAACCATAATATCAATATGTACAGCTTCTAACAATGTAAATACAAAGAAAAAAATGAAAAATTGCTGTCATTTTAATGACAAGCTTAGCCCCAGAGAAAAGATTTTTTTAAAAAAATGTATTTCTGCCTTCTTTATGAAAAAGATCATAGGCGTGGAACTATACATAGTCACTTATACAAATATGCGTATGTATATACATATGCATCTATATTAACAGACAATCATACTCAATCTCTAGCCCAAACACTATTCTGTTGTTTCTCAGCCATCTTTTTATCATGTGGCAGTGCCACCATATCAATCCTCTGAACCAGCATTCCACCCTACTCCTTTGAAACACTGGGCTTCTGACTGGTGAACCTTCACATTTTTAGCTTGATCTAGATATCCTCCATGAATTCATAAGATCAATGGCAGAGAAGCAAGTAACTGAGGGACTAAACCACCTGGATGTATATGAAATATAAATATGGAGAAATTGGCAGAATGTAAAGAAAAGACATATTGACTATCAAGATGATACAGAAAAAGTATCCTCTGGGAGCACACAGAGAGTTAAAAAGAAAAAAAAAATGAGTTCCTTTATGAACCACCAAAAGGATTCTCTATCCCCAACAATAATAAAACCAACATTATCATTCCCAGAAAGAGTATACTATTTCTTAGAATTAAACTATGACTCAACACGCCATTCTAGTAACTTTCCTGATCCCAAAGACTGCTTTCTAGCCACAATTCCCCTTTATGTGTTGTTGCCCCCAAATAAAAATGCAAACTTCTTGAAGGTAGATATGGTCTCACTTTTTCTCTTTGTATTCTCATCTCTTAGAGTACATTTCTCCCCACCCCCTCATTTGAATCTGTGATTTCATTGGTATAAGCTACCAAGGTAGCTTAGTACTTGATCTGCAAGGCAAGTCTTTTATTTATTTATTTATTTGTTTGTTTGTTTGTTTGTTTGGTTGGTTGGTTATTTATTTATTTATTTATTTTGGAATATTTTGCCATGGCTACATGATTCATGATCCCCGACCCTTTTCCCTCCCCACTCTAGAGCTGGCCAGCAGTTCTACTTGGTTATACATGTATCATTGTTCAAAACCTATTTCTATGTTATTCATATTTGCCCTAGAGTGATCTTTTAACATCAAAACCCCAATCATTTCCCCTTCGAACCACATGATTGATCATGTTTTTCTTCTGCATTTCTCTTCCCACAATTCTTTCTCTGGATGTGAATGGCGTTCTTTCTCATTAGTTCCTCTGGATTGTCCTGGGTCATTGCATTGCTCCTGGTAGAAAAGTCTATCACATTCGATTGTACCACAGTGTATCAGTCTCTATGTACAATGTTTTCCTGGATCTGCTCCTTTCACTCTGCATCAATTCCTTGAGGTCATTCCAGTTCACATGGAATTCCTCCAGTTCATTATGCCTTTCAGCACAATAATATTCCATCACCATCAGATACACAATTTGGCCATTCCCCAATCAATGAATACCTCCTCATTTTCCATTTTTTTTTGCCACCACAAAGAGCAGCTATAAATATTTTTGTACAAGTCTTTTCCCTTATTATCTCTTTGGGCAACCAGCAATGGTATGGCTAGATCAAAGGGTAGACATTTTTTTAAAGCCTAAAAATACACACACACACACACACACACACACACACACACACACACACACACACACACATATATATATATACACACACAAAATATATTTTTAAAGTAAAATATTCATTAGTTAATTAAGAGATAATTGGGAGACAGAGTTAATTAACAAAATTTATTGATAGATGGATGAGAGAGTTGAATGAGTTAGATTTCTTTAAGCCAGAACTGAATCTCAAAGAGGACTCATGGGAATTGAATTTTCTCAAGGAGCTTTGGGAAAGACAGTTGGACTCTTTGGGTGGTCCTGAATAAGGAAGGTTGTCCAAAGAGCCTGCTCTGTGAGTTGGGAGAATTTCTGGTGAATTTATCTCTTGAAAACCTATCTTAGCAGACAAGAGGAGAGTATTGGGTGCAGTACCTGTGCTGGCTCCAGTAGGTGGCAAGAAAGAGTGAGCTGTCTGAGTGGAGAAAGTTTTGTTAGAATTCTAACAAGCTATTTTTCCAATCTGAGTAGCAGGAAAAGAAATCCGACTTATTCTTCTCTGTTTAATAAGTTTATATTTAGTGTAGGATAGAAAGACAATTAGAATTTGGGGGTTAGACAGACAGTAAGTGTAGATAAGTCAGCATTGGCTTTGGTCAAGGGAGAAGAAAGTCCCTTGCAGGACAGATTTTGGGGGTTGGTTTAGTTTAACATAATTTAAGAGTTAGGGAATTACAAATCCTAAACTTCTGATTTTAATATCTCCAATTTCCTTTTCCTATAACTGTTCTTATATAATACTGATAATAAAATAAGTATAATAAACAAGTTTTTATAGAAGATTAATCTCCAGTCAAGTCTTTTCAACTACTCATCCACCAAACTCTCAACCATCGACTCCCAAAAACTAAATCTGTTTATAGCCTAGTAGAGGCTATTTTATCTTCAATCTATAACTGATCTAATCCCAAAAATAACAAATGGTTGGACCAATTCACAACTCTACCAGCAGTGTATTAGTGGCCAAATTTTGCCACTTCCCTTCCAACATTTATCATTTTCCTTTGCTGTCATATTGGCCAGTCTGCTAAGTGTAAGGTGGTACCTCAGAGTTGTTTTAATTGCAAGGCAAATCTTTTTTTAAATTTTAAATATATTTTTATTTTGTTAAAATGTTAACACTTTTATTAATATTTAGTTAATACTTCCCAATTACATTTTTATTTTTAACATTAATTTTTAAAAATTGAGTTCCAAATTCTCTCCTAGCTCCACTTAGCTCTCCCACTTCTTGAGAAGGCAAACAATATGATAGAGATCATACATGTAAATTCATTTGCAAGTTAATCTTACAATTACATAGGGCACTGGGAAGTTAATTGATTTTCAGGATTACACAGTTAACAATTCAGCTAGTAATGGAACCCAAGTTTTCCAGACTCCAAAGCTTGGTTCCCTATTTTTGATACCACTCTGCCTAAAATGATCAGAAGTAAGAAAAGAGGCTGTATTGCATTTGAAAAATTATACATGGCCTCTTATTATCCAAGTCTCCTCTTGGGAAAAAAGTCACCATTTTTAATATCACAATTTCTTAGCTGATGCTATATAGCTAGATATAAGTCAAGTAACATCACTATCCCTAAAAATTTTTTTATGAAAATGGAAACAGTCAAGAGAAGAATATATACAGATACAAAAGTAATATACAGAACTAATGTAAGCATAGAACTAACTTATGAATGTCTACCTCCAGAGAAAGAATTGATACCCAGAAACAAAAAAGGCACAATTTATATATACATAGGTTTTTTTGTCAAGTGATGTCTTCTCTGGTATGAGGAAGGGAGGGAGATACCTGGGAATTTCTGATGTACCAACAAATTAATAAAAATTAAAAAATAAAATAAAATGGACCTTACAAAAAAGTGGAGTTCAAGAAAATATCATAAAAAGAATATAAAATAATGGTCATTTCATTCAAAAGTCAATGAAGAACCACATGGTAGATAGAATAGGTCTAATATTACAAAAGAGGGATTATGTAGAAAAGAGCACAAAAGACATGATGAGTAGAAAATGTTAATTATGCAGTAAGGAACTATATTCACATCAGAACTCAAATGGACACTGGCTCAATGGCTTTGCATAAAGTACTTAACCTTTCAATGTTCTAGATGACTATAATTTGTAGAAAAGATGTTAACCTGCATTGTTAAAGAAAGGTTTTTCATCCCATAATTCTGTATCAATAGAATCACATTTGCAATTCCTATTTAGGCTGTCAATTGACAATGTCCTTACTCTCCAGGAATGCTCATATTCTAAAGGCTACCTCTACCTTACTTGGATGCCATCTCTCATCATTACAGAAACAGATCCTAATAAAATCAGAATCAGCTACTTTAAACTATATTTTCTAAAAACTGAACAAAATGAGTGCCACTGGAAAATTGTCCTAAACCATTCCACTACATTTTTAAAGAGATCAAGTATAAATGATACTAAACAATGAATATAAACATTTTCCAAACAGTTGTCAAAGAAAGATCACAGTAATACGACACAGTATATGTGACCCTGTGACATATGCCCCACAAAGAAAAGTCTTAAGGAAAAAAGTGAAAATGCTGATGTCTATATTATTTTGGCCCTGAAACAATGAACAAAACACAGTAAATTCATTACTATTTCATTGAATTGGTAAAGTGATTTTTTTTAGCAACATCTCATCAAATTACCAAAACCATAACCACATTCAAGAATAATGTATATTTAAATTTTTCAAGTGTATATAATTCACATCCCAATGTTAAGGTAACAGAGTTGTGGAATATAAATTTATATGCTATTAAATTTATATTATAAAGGTAGCAAAACATGATGAGGGTACCAAACTTTTTTTTTTAATTTTATCTACTACCAAAGACATACTTTTTCTTTCATTGTAAACCAAATAATGTTAATCATGATGATAATGATGACTAGCTGCTCTGCTATTAGTTAATAATATCAGTCTTTTCAGTATTTTATTATTCTAGTGAAAATGAAAGGGATTACTTGGCTGAAAACATTATTGTATCAAAGCTAATGAGTACTTTACCAAGATCCCAAACTACTAAGAAAAATATGGCACTATATGTATGTTTAGTATCAAGAAGTACAAGAAGTGCCTAATCATAAGACAGCATCACCAAAAAAAAAAAAAAAAAAAGATTGCTCATAGCTATGTCACACAAAATATCAGCCTAAATCAATATAGCATAATTACTACAAATAGTGTGTGATAGAAAGAAAAGAAACTATGAAATAACCTCTGATAGCATGAAAGCTCTTTGAAGGTAAGGATCATATAATTTTTAACTTTGTATCCCAAGTTAGTCACATAGTAGACCCTTAATAAATGCTTTGATCGTATGATATATATCCAATTAACTGTCAAACTTGCCTTTATTGTTTATGCAATATCTTTTATATGTCTCTCATTGCCCATATAGCAATCACTTTCATTCAAGGCCTCATCAACTTTGACTGGGACTACAACAATAACCTACTACTAAATGATTTCCTTTTCTCAAGTCTGTCCCCATTTCAATCTATATTATACACAGTTGCCAAAGTGATTTTCCTTACAGAAAGAACTGGTCATTTCACTTAACTACTGAAAAAACTGAGTGGCCCTCTATTGGCTTTAGTTTAACATATAAACTGCTGCTTGTTTGTTTTTTTTTCCTTTAAAAATCTAAATAAAGCAAGCACCAAATAAAATGAGAATTCACATATACATTTTATAAGAATAGATAGTACATGAAATTGTTCATTTCTACTGCTTAAGAACTGGCTTTTCTTTTTAAGTATATAATAAATTCAAAATGTAACATTCAAAGTTGTCCTGCTTATTTATGATTGCTTCTCTTCTTTTATCATTGATGGCATGTTGGGCCCTATCCTTAAATATCTGTTTCCCACCTTCATTATGAAAAAAAAAAACAAATAAAAATTCTTATATCAAATATGAATAGTCAAGCAAAACAAATTCCCACACTAGTCATATCAAAAAATACATGACTCATTCTGCACTTAAAGTCATCTCTTCTAGGAGGCTTTATTATCAGTTCTTTGGATTCATGATAGGCCATTTCATTGATAAGAAATTAAGAGTTCTTAAGTCTTCCAAAGTTGTTTGCCTTTATAATGTTGTTACTGTCCAGTGGTGGTGAACATTTTAGAGAGGCAGAAGATGTTAGAAATGTCCTTAGGTGCAGATGAGTGAAAGGGCTCTATTGTAGGGTACACCCTTAAAAGTAGTTAGGGTTTGGGCATTTCCAGGCTAAAAGGGGGTAAAATTACTCCTACCAAGTGTGAGCTAATAACCTCTCCCCTACTCTACCTATAACGACAGAGTCAGAGCAAAACTGGGGAAATCTCTAGGTGCCGGGGAGGGGAGGGGGAGCTGGTTAAGGGCAGCGAGACTTGAGAGCCCAGGAGGCTGAGGAACATGGAAGTTTGGAGCAGAAATAGGCCAGAGAGGGACTGCCCACAACACACCCAGCAGAGACTGAAAAATAGCCTTAGGGCAAAAACCACTTTGTAGCTTGATACACAGAGAGTATGCCCTCCTCACTCAGACTTCTGGCTGGGAAAGGAAGGAAAAACTAACACAACAATGGCCACCAACACCCAA
Organism: Gracilinanus agilis; assembly: GCF_016433145.1. Classification (NCBI taxonomy): domain Eukaryota; kingdom Metazoa; phylum Chordata; class Mammalia; order Didelphimorphia; family Didelphidae; genus Gracilinanus; species Gracilinanus agilis. Next base: position 408,517,122 of record NC_058133.1, on the reverse strand, counting down.
GAACTACAATTTACAATTACCAAAAAAAAAAAAAAAGAAAAGAAAAGAAAAGAAAAAAAAAAAAAGAAAAACCTCTGACCCTGGATAACTTCTATGTAGAAAAATAGCAGACTACAGAGGAGACAGCAGAAGGCAACAAACAAGCAAACACATCCAAACTTTCAAAAAAAAATGGAAATTGGTCATAAGCTCTCAGCAGGTCGAGAACCAAGTAAGAAAGATACAAGAAACTTGGCAAGAAAAGTGAGAAATAGTTGAAAAAGAAATAACAGTTTAAAAGACCGAATCTCCCACTTGGAAAAAGAAGTCCAGAAATCAAATTAAATAATGAGAAAATTAGAGACCAAAATTGACCTGCAAGAAGCCATGAAAAGCATGATAGACCAAACCAAAAAGAAAAAATCAAAAGATCTTAGCTGAAAACCAGTCTTTAAAGACTAGAATTGGGCAAGTAGAAGCTAATGAGCTCACAAGACAGCAAGAATTAATAAAGCAAAGTCAAAAGAATGACAAAATAGAAGGAAAAATTAAATATCTCATTGAGAAGATGATGGACTTGGAAAAAAGGTCCAGAGAGACAATCTGAGAATCATAGGTCTACCAGAAAACTTGACATCACACTACAAGAAATTGACCAAGAAACCTTCCCTGATATTCTTGAACAAGAGGACAAAATAGACATTGTAAGAGTTCACAGATTACTCTCTATATTTAATCCTCGAAAGACAACCCCTAGGAATATAAGTGACAAAATAAACAGCTTCCAAGCTAAGGAGAAAATATTGCAAAAAGCCAGAAAGAGATAATTCAGATATCAAGGAGCACCAATCAGGATTACACAGGATCTAGCAATCTCCAAGCTAAAAGACCACAAGGCATGGAAAATGATATTTAGAAAGGCAAGAGATTTGGGTCTACAACCAAGGATCACCTACCCATCAAAACTGACTATATACTTCCAGGGGAAAGTATGGGCATTCAACAAGATAGAAGATTTCCAAGTATTTGTAAAGAAGAGACCAGAACTAAATGGAAAATTTGATGTCCAAATACAAAATTCAAGAGAAACATGAAAAGGTAAACAAGAAAGAGAGGGGGAAAAATTTAAGGGCTTCAGTAAGGTCAAATTGCTTATATTCCTAAATAGAAAAATGTTATTTCTAACTCTCAAAAATGTATTTATTATCATAGTAGTTAAAAGAAATATTTATAGGAAGAATTTGAAGTACTAAGTGGTTTAAGATGATATGTAAAAAAAAGAAAAGGGGGAGGGAACAGAAGATGAAACAAAGAGAAACTTGAAGGAATAAGAAAAACAGGAACATTTCTACTACATAAAGAGGTCCATGGGAGGGGGAGGAGAAGAATACTATTATAAAAAGGAGAGGAAAATAGTGCTAATAGGTAATATTTAAGCATTATTCTCAGTGGAATCCATTCTGAGAGAAGAGCATCTAGATCCATTAGGGTATAGAATTCTATCTTACTCTACAGGGAAGTTGTGAGGAAAAAACCAAGGGTGGTAGTAGGGTGGGGAGTTCAAAAAGGGAGGGAAAGAGAGGGGGGATGGAATTTAATAGTGCCTAAAGAAGAATAAGAAGGGAGGGGGTGGGAAGGGAAGTAAAATAAGAGTGGGGGTTAGGGGAACAGATTAAAAGCAAAACACTGGTGCAGAGGGAAATAGTGAAAGGAGAAAGGGCAGGGCTAGGAGAGGAAATCAAAATGATGGGGAATACACAGGTGGTAATCATAACTCTGAAAGTGAATGAGATGAACTCACCCATGAATTGGATACAAATAGCAGAGTGGATTAGAAACCAAAATCCTACCATATGTTTTCTACAAAAAAACATACATGATGCAGATAGACTCACACAGAGTAAAGGTAAGAGGATGGAGCAAAATTTATTGGGCATTAATTGAGAAAAAGAAGGCAGGAGTTGCAATGATGTTATCTGACAAAGCCAAAGTATATATAGATCTGATTGAAAGAGATAGGGAAGGTAATTATATCCTGATAAAAGGCAGTATAGACAATGAGGAAATATCAGCACCCAACATGTATGCACCAAATTGAATAGCATTCAAATTTTTAAAGGAGAAACTATTGGAGCTTAAGGACGAAATAGATAGTAAAACTATACTAGTGGGAGACCTGAAACTTCCTCTATTAGATCTAGATAAATCAAAAAATAAATAGAAAGAGGTAAGAGATGTAAATGAAATCTTAGAAAAAATACAGTTTATAGATATAGAGAAAAATAAATAGGTACAAAAAGGAAAACACCTTCTTTTCAGCAGCACATGGTACATTCATAAAGACTGACCATGTACTAGGGCATGAAAACATTGCAAATAAATGCAAAAAAAGTAGAAATAATAAATACAAACTTTTCAGATCATAATACAATAAAAAAATAATTAGCAAGGGTACATGGAAAGGCAAACCAAAAATTAATTGGAAATTAAATAATATAATTCTCAAAAATTGATTGGTTAAAGAACAAATAATAGAAACTATTAATAATTTCATTGAAGAGAATGACAGTGAAGAGATATCTTATCAAAATCTATGGGATGCAGCCAAAGCAGTACTCAGGAGAAAATTTACATCCCTGAGTGCATATATTAACAAATCAGAGAGGGAAGATGTCAGTGAATTGGGCATACAAATTAAAAAACTAAAATGAGAACAAATTAAAAATCTCCAGATAAAAACTAAATTAGAATCCTAAAAATTAAAGGAGAAATCAATAAAATCGAGAGTGAAAGAACTATTGAATTAATAAATAAGACAGAAGCTGGTACTTTAAAAAAACAAATAAAATAAAGTACTGGTTAATCTAATTAAAAAAGGAAAGAATAAAACCAAATTAACAGTATCAAAGGTGAAAACGGTGACCTCGTCTCTAAAGAAGAGGAAATTAAAGTAATTATTAAGAACTATTTTGCCCAATTATATGGCAATAAATATGGCAATCTAGGTGATAAGGATGACTATATTTAAAAAAATATATATATATATTGCCTAGATTAATAGAAGAAGAAAAAAATATTAAATAATCCCATATCAGAAAAAGAAGTTGAACAAGCCATCAAAGAACTACCTAAGAAAAAATCCCCAGGGCCAGATGGATTCACAAGTGAATTCTATCAACTAATCCCAATACAATATAAACAATTTTACAAAATAAGCAAAGAAGGAGTTCTACCAAATTCCTTATATGACACAAAGATGGTACTGATTCCAAAGGTGGGCAGATCAAAAACAGAGAAAGAAAACTACAGACCAATCTCCTTAATGAACACAAATGAAAAATCTTCAATAAAATACTAGCAAAAAGACTCCAGCAAGTGATCACAAAGGTTATTCACTATGATCAGGTGGAGTTTATACCAGGAAATGAAAGGATATTAGGAAAGCCACTCACATCATTGACTATATTAACAAGCAACCAACAAAGATCACAAGATTATCTCAATAGATGCTGAAAAAGTCTTTGACAAAATACAACACTCATTCCTATTGAAAACACTAGAAAGTATAGGAATAAAAGGGTTTTACTAAAAACAATAAACAGTATATATTTAAAACCATCAGCAGGCATTATCTGCAATGGGGATAAATTAGAAGTCTTCCCAATAAGATCAGGAATGAAACAAGGATACCTATTATCACCTCTATTATTTAACATTGTACTAGAAACACTAGCAGTAGCAATTAGAGAAGAAAAAAAAATTGAAGGTATTAAAATAGGCAATGAGGAGACCAAGCTATCACTCTTTGCAGATAATATGATGGTCTACTTAAAGAATCCTAGAGAATCAACTAAAAAGCTAGTGGAAATAATAATTTTACAAAGTTGCAGGATACAAAATAAACCTACATAAATCATCAGCATTTCTATATATTTCCAACAAATCACAACAGCAAGAGTTAGAAAAAGAAATTTCATTTAAAATCACCCTAGATAATATAAAATATTTAGGAATCTATTTGCCAAGACTAACACAGGAATTATATGAACACAACTACAAAACACTTTCCACACAGTTAAAACTAGATCTAAACAATTGGAAAAACATTTATTGTTCATGGGTAGGACAAGCTAACATAATAAAAATGACAATTCTACCCAAATTAATTTACTTATTCAGTGCCATACCTATCAAACCACCAAGAAACTTTTTTACTTAATTAGAAAAAATTATAACAAAGTTCATTTCAAAGAACAAAAGATCAAGTATATCAAGGGAAATAATGGAAAAAAATGTGAAAGATGGGGGACTAGCAGTACCAGCAGGGGTCATCAAAACAATATGGTATTGGCTAAGAGACAGAAGGGAGAATCAGTGGAATAGACTTGGGGTAAATGATGTCAGCAAGACAGTATACAATAAACCCGAATATTCCTGCTTTTGGGACAAAAACCCACTATTTAAAAAAAACTGCTGGGAAAACTGGAAAAGAGTATGGGAGAGATTAGGTTTAGATCAACATCTCAAACCCTATACCAAGATAAATTTAGAATGGGTAAAGGACAAATATAAAGAAGGAAACTATAAGTAAATTAGGTGACCACCGAATAGTGTACCTGTCAGATCCATGGGAAAGGAAAGATTTTAACACTAAGCAAGAGATAGAGAATATTACAAAATGTAAAATAAATAATTTTGTTTACATTAAATTTAAAAGGTTTTGTACAAACAAAACCAATGCAACCAAAATTAGAAGGGAAGCAACAAATTGGGAAAAAACTTTATAACAAAAACCTCTGACAAAGGTCTAATTACTCAACTTTATAAGGAGCTAAATCAATTGTACAAAAAATCAAGCCATTCCCCAACTGATGAATGGCCAAGGGGCATGAATAGGTAATTTCAAATAAAAAAATCAAAATTATCAATAAGCAACATGAAAAAGTGATCTGAAAGTGATCTCTCATAATTAGAGAAATGCAAATCAAAACAACTCTGAGATACAACCTCACACCTAGCAGATTGGCTAATATGACAGCAAAGGAAAGTAATACATGTTGGAGGCAATGTGGCAAAATTGGGACATTAATACACTGCTGGTGGAGTTGTGAATTGATCCAATTCCAGAAAGCAATTTGGAGCTATCTCAAGAACGCTAAAAGTCTGCCTGCCTTTTGATCCAGCCACACCACAGCTGAGTTTATACCCCAAAGAGATAATAAGGAAAAAAGAATTGTACAAAAATATTTATAGCCATGTTCTTTGTAGTGGCAAAAAATTAGAAAATGAGGGGATGCCCTTCGATTGGGGAATGGCTGAACTAATTGTGGTATCTGTTGGTGATGGAATATTATTTTACTGAAGGAATAATGAACTGGAGGAATTCCATGTGAACTGGAATGATTTCCATGAATTGATGCAGAGTGAAAGGAGTAGAATCAGGAGAACATTATACACAGGGACAGTTATACTGTGGCACAATCGAATGTAATGGATTTCTCTAGTAGCAGAAATGCAATGATCCAGAACAATTCTGAGGGACTTATGAAAAAGAATGCTATCCACATCCAGAGAAAGAACTGTGGGTATAGAAACACAGAAGAAAAAAACTGCTTGATCACATGGTTCGATGGAGATATGATTGGGGACGTAGATTATAAACTATCACCCTAGTGCAAATATTAATAAAAAGGAAATAGTTCTTGATCAATGACACATGTAAAACCCAGTGAAATTTGCTTGTTGGCTATGGGAGAGGGGTGGGAAAGAGGAGGTAAAGAACATGAATCATAAAATCATGGAAAAATATTCTAAATTAATTAAACAAATAATTTTTTTTAAATTTGACCTTTTAAAAATGTATAAGAAAATGCCATATATTTGAATGAGTCATTTTTCTGTGAGACGTGATCAAGTACAAATAAGCCATTCTCAAACTAAGAAACTCTAATAATCAGATTCAAATTAAGACAACTCACCTATGAAATATGCAAAGACAATAAAATAAAATGTTGACAGTTACAAAAAATGGGAATACTAAATCCTCAGACAAAGTTGCAAATAACCTCAATCTTTTCATAAAGTAATTTGGATTTAAATAATAAAAATTATAAAATTGTGCTAACTCTTAAGACCCATCCAATAAACTCACTGCTAAATTCATGTCTAATGAAATAAGATGGGGAAAAAAGAAATCTGTATAAAAGATTGCAATTGGGTATTCATAATAACAAGGCAGAAATAAAATGATAAACTATGGACCACTGTTTGGAAAATGACTGAAGGGAATTATGTTATTTCATAAAAATAAGGGACAAATGCAAGGATAAATAAATATGGACAATATTACAATGCAGAATAAAGAACAAAAAGAAGTATATACATATTAAAATTCAATGATACCAATAAAGACAACAAAAAAATGGGTTAAATGGACACAAAAAAAAATTAGAAGAGATCATCTAGTTACTTAATAAATGTTTGATTAATGAAGATAAACAGGATAACTGTGTCAACTACCTCATTAAAGTTATTATGCCTCTTTTTTAGAAATAATGTAATACAGTAATACCTGCTCTACTTCACATGATTATTGCAAAAATCTAAACAAAAAAAGGAAGTATAAGTGTTCCTGAAATAAAGAACTGAAGGAATTCCATGTGAACTGGAATGACCTCCAGGAATTGATGCAGAGTGAAAGAAGCAAAGCCAGAACACTGTACATAGAGACTGATACACTGTGGTACAATCAAACATAAGGAACTTCTCTACTAACAGCAATGTAAGGATCCAGAGCAAGGCTGAGGGACTTATGAGAAAAAAAAACTAGCCACATTCAGAGAAAGAACTGTAGGAGGAGAAATACAGAAGAAAAACAACTGTTTGAACACATGGGGTGATGGGGATATTATTGGGGATGTAGATAATAAACGATAACTCTAGTCCAACTATCAATAATATGGAATTAGGTATTGATCAATGATACATGTAAAACCCAGTGGAATTGTGCATCGGTTAAAGGGGGTTAGGGGAGTTTGGGAGAGAGGGAAAGAACATGAAATACGTAACTACGGGAAAATATTCAAAATAAATATTTAAAAAAATAAGTGTTCCTGAACCATAACAACCTACATAAATTAAAAATAAATGTTTAGTAAGTAATATACAATAGACATACAGTGAAGATCAAGACTCCTCTTCATCCTATTATGATCCTCAGCCCACTTTGCTGAATCTTCATCTATGTCATGTCCACAAACTGTGGGTATGCGCCAAAGATCTTTTCTTTGGAGACATCTCTTTTTACTCTACATTACAGTTCTTAAACTTTTTTGTCTTGCAGAGCCCTTTGAAAGTCTAGTAAAGTCTATGAACCCCTTCCTAGAATGTTCTTAAACACATTAAAAAAAAACCATTGGATTTAAACACAAACCAATTATGATGAAATTTACCACTCCTTCTCTATAGTATTTCACTTGATGAACCATAAATTCACATGAGTTTTGTATCAACTTGATACAAATTATTTCCAGATCTACTTTACCTAGATTAAGATCTTTCTCATAAATTCTTGGATTCCTCATCATCTTTTTTTGGTTCTTGGGCATCTTAAGCTAAATCACCAAAAGTATCTGAAATTCAGCATGTCTAAAACAACTTACTATCTTGCCCCACCCAAACTCTCCTCTATAGTAATAAGCTAAAAATTTCTCTCTTTATTAGACTGGGTATTTCTATCTTACCAGTGAGATAGGTTTCAATTTTCAATTCTGGATGTAATTCTCAAGTACTCCCTTCACACATACAATCTCTTGACAATACTTGTTACTTCTTCTTTCACTACCTAAATCCCCTTATTTCTACTTACACGAACATCAGTTTGATGTAAGCCTTCATGATCCCAGATCTAGACTATTAAAATAGCCTTCTGATTGGTCTGCATACATCAAGTGTCTCCCTACTCCATGTCAAACTCCACCTGGCTGCCACACCCCTATTCAATAAACTCTAATCATCCCCTTTTGCCTCCAGCATCAAATATAGAATAATGTCTCTGGCTTTTAAAGCCAATGGTAACAGGCCCCTCTAGTCTTCTTACATTTTACTCCTCTACACGTGCACTTTACCATCCAATAATACTGGCCTACTTCCTGTTCCTCAAACACTGCATCTTCCATCTCTGGGACTTTGCACTGGCTGCTTTAAATGCCTAGAATGCTCTCTATCCTCATCTATACCTTATCTATATTAGCTTCCTTTAAGACTAAACTAAAATACCACCTTCTACAGGAGGGTTTTCCCCAGTATCTCTCTGCTACCCATTAAAAATGCTAGAACCTTCTCCTCTAAGGTTTATCTTTTCATTTATTCACTATATAGTTATTTATTTATATTTTACTTCCTTTATTAAAGTATAAACTCCCTGAAGGCACTGATTGCTTCTTCTTATCTTTGTACCCCCAACATTTAGCATAATGCTTAGCACATAGTAAGTATGCAATAAAGGCTTTTTGATCTAACTTGATTCTTTTTATTGTTTTTCCATAACTAAAATTCGATATTTTTTCTGTGAAGATATACCCAATGAGATAAAAAGATATTTGAAAATTGCTCCTTCTTTATGGTAACTCTCTTGTACATTATTTTTCATACATCTGCCAAAAAATGTCTTCATTTTCATTATGAAAGGCAGCTAGTAAAAATGTGAATTTTACAAAATGTTTCATTTTTTGATAATTTTGCTTATTTATAATCTTGATTTTAAGCAAAATTTTAAGAAATAACTATTTACAACAAATAATTAAGACCTATTCTAAAAATAAAGACCTAGCCAGAAAATTCATCAAAACAGCATAGAAAAGACTCCTCACCACATGAATGGATTGTACTAATTCTCATGCTAAAAATAATATTTTAAATGTCATCTTAAGGTTATTTGGAAAACGAAAAAATTCTTTGAAAATGACTTAAGTATTACTAAACATCTCCATAAAGGAAATTAGGAAATAGTTCCAAAAGTAACCACAAGAAAGCAGTAGAACTCCAGATAGGATAAACCTACCAATCTGACCTAAAAATGAACCAAAGTCAAGGTAAGAAGATGAAAAGACTTCAATTCGGACTGCTCCTACAAAGCCAAACAAACTACAATAATCAAATGAGACAGGATATGAAAGAGGGAGAACCAAGTAACATCTAGGTGAAAAATAATAAATGACTGAGGCCTATGAGAACGGGAAGAGTGAAACAATTTCATGATTCTAATATCTATGCTCACATAACTTAATAGATCTACACCTTTTAGATCAATTTGTGTAGGCTTAATAAAGTACTTGAATACATCTAGATTAATGTGACTTTAAAAGTTCAGATTATATGACTATGAATGAACTGAGATGAGGAGAGAGGGTAATCAAGAGCTAATAAATTAGCACTGTGGGAGCAAAAAATCACTAAATGTAGAGCAACTGACCTATGATTTGGACCTCTACTGTCACTCCTATGTAAGTCACTCTACATCTTCAGGTTCAGTTTCATCAGATGCAAAATGAGATGGTTAGACTAAATCCAATGTTCTTTGCCTTCTGTTTGTTATGGATTCCTCAGACTGACATTTTTAAATATATGATTAAAATACATAAGATTATAAACTATTGTATTATCAAAATTTTAAAATAAAAATAAAGTCCATAGACCCAGGTTAAGTAAGAATCCCTGAACTGCTTTTGAAATTATTAAATTATCAAAACTATAGAATAATTTAAAAAAATTTAATCTTCCTTTGTATCACGAGGAATAAAACCAGAGGCCAGAGCCTTCTGTTATTTTGAAACTTTAGTAAACCATACTTTAAAAGGTGCCCTCTAGAGCTTTAGAGAATTTATTTATGAAAGCAATATGATCTAGTCCAAAGTGTCCTAACCTCAGCATGAGGAGAAGCAAGGTTCTCATTCTCTTTCACTAACTTGCTGCATGATCTTGGGCCACTTTCTTTGTACCTCATCTCTTAAAGAAGTATTAAGTATTCTTGCTATACCAGACCTTTAGTTTATAAGAATCAAAAGGCATAACATAGGTGAATTGTGCTTTTATAAAATACTGGCATAATTTTTAAAAAGGGGAAAAAAGAAAAAGAATAAACAAATATAGAGATAAGTATAACAAAGATTTCCTATGTCATACAACTGATGTAATTCTTACCTTTCTCTGCTAAATTTCAGTGAATGCAATATGGCAGGTCTCTTCTGACGTAAATTCCACAAATGTAAGGTGTCATCAGCCAAGGCACTCACAAGAGCTCCCTTTAATATAACACAAATTATATTATATATTACATGAAAGTATGAAACATCACTAAGCATCTATCAAAAATTTCTCCTGTAGTTCAAAGTGTTTTTTTTCTGATTTGGGAAGCCCTTCTAATCAAGATGTAAGACAAATATAATTTCAAGTATTAAAGTGAAATATTTTAAAACTAGAATCCAACTGAAATTTTCAGATTTTCTACTAGATATACAAGCACATATTACAAGAGTTTATAATAAGAACTGATCACTGTTGATTAACATTTTGGACAACATAGTAGAAAATAGCAGCAGTAATCTCATTAAGGGAGCAGGAGTGACACATAATGAAGATCAGAAGAAAACAAACCCTTATATGAAATAAGTTTTGTTTTTTTTTTAATGAAAATGGATATTGACACAAATTGTAATAACTTTAAAGTTTAATTTAGAGCAACTATTATAACAAGCAGACCAAAAAAGAAAAGGATAAAATTAACATCAAATAACCAAAGATAGTTTCAACAAATTTCTGCCTGAAGCAGAGAACTTCCTGGCATCATGATGTAGTTTATAGAAGAAAAATAGCTCAATTCCAAATTACCACCTCCCATCACCTTGACGAATTGCCACTGCCTATTTAATAATAGCTATCATTTCTATAGCACTTTAAGCCTTGATAAGCACCAAACAAATATTTTCATTTTTTTGCATACGAGGTAACTGAAGCAGACAGGTTAAGTGAATTGCTCAGGTCAGAGAGCTAGTAAATATTTAAGGCTATACATATTTGAACTTGGGACTTTTAGATTCCAAGTCCAGTGCTCTCCCTACTGTGCCACCCTGCTGCTTCTGTTCCTAGATCTATTTGCCACCGATATTTCTGAAGGGCCTGAATTCCTTCTGCTATTGCAGGAGTCTCTCCTCCACCTTCCTCTTCAGCTATTCTTCCCTCAAAATAAAGTATCACTAGCTCTTTCCATTAAAGGTAAAAGGATAATAGGGGAAAAGAACCTCCTTCTTTGATTGATAAAGGAATTTTTCCTAGTCATCTGAAATTTTATAGATAGCTACATTTTTACTTATTTTCAGAGTTGCTATTTCCAAAATATTTTTATGGTACCTTTTGTTATTTATACATTACAAATTTCAAGTCATAGAGATTCATAAAATATCAGAATAGGGTATAAGAGATTATCTAAGAGAGATATTATAACACACTGTTAGTGGTTCAAATCCTTACTCTAACACTTACTAGCTATTATAATCCCAGACAAGTCATTTCTGAGTTTAAGATTATTCAACTGTAAGATGAAGATAATAATACCTGTAGCACTTATCCCATTGGTTTGTTATAAATATCAAATGTTAAAATATATGTGAAACACTTTGAAAACTTTTAAGGAGCTACATGAATGTCAGTGACCATTATGGATTTTGCCTAATGCTCTCATTTAGTGGATGATGAAACCAATACCAAGACAATCTAATTTGCTGAATTTTACTCTGGGAGATAATGGCAAAAATACAGCTCTGCTGCATGCAAATGCTTTTTTGGATTTTACAAGGTGAACCCTGCTTCAAAATCAAGTCACTATTTCTGTGAAAAGTATTCATCCAATTTTCTATTCTGTTTCTGTCCATGCTTTTAAGAAATTTATTTTTTTTGAAGGTAAGGTTTTTCAAGATATTTTATTCTCCAAATTACAAGTAATAACAATTTTCCACATATATTTTGAAGCTATAAGATCCAAATTGACTCCCTGACTCCCTTCCCCTCCTCCCACTAGGAGATGTAAGCGATTTTTTTCTGGGTTATACATATATTATCATGCAAAACATATTTCTATGTTGTTAACTGTTGTAAGAGAATATCTGAAAGAATTTATTAAAAGATATGAAACAATCAATAGTTACTAAATTTTACTGTCACTAGAGTTAAGTCTGAAAATCCCACAGATAGTTGTGGCCCATGGGGTCAAGAAGAATTGGACAAGGCTGAATTAGTGAAGAACTACATAACGAAGTTCATTTTCACAAAGCATAGTGCAATGGGAAGTACTCTGACTTTGAAAGCAGAGAACCTAGGCTTGAATCCCAGTTTTGTCTCCTCAACACCTGAGTAAACTTAAGAAAGTCAGTCACAAGCTTCCTAGGCTTCAGCAAAAAGCAGAATTTGGACTAGGTAATCTCTTAAATACCATCAATCTCTTAAGTTATTATCTTATGACTGAAAAATGAATTGCAAATATATTTTTGGTTGTTCACCACTATCTAAAAACCAGAAGAAAAACATGATGTAACAGTGATTCTTATAAAACTAAGGGATTAAAGTAATTTACTAACCTCATTAATCAGGAACTGGAGCTGTATTACTGCAGCACCACTGTCATGTTGGCAATAACATTCTACTCCTGGACGACCAAACCTGTGATTAATTCTATTAAGGAATTTTGGTTTAGAAGATGATAAAAGATATACAAAATGGTTCAAGATACATATTTTAATTACTTGTTTATGCAATAAACAATCTAAGATTTTGATGATTATTGTATATTCAACTAATCAGTAAATTTTATTTTACTAATGAATACAAAAGGCAACTAAGTTGAACAACAGATAGAGTGTCAGAGACCTGGAGTCAGAAAGGCTGGAGTTTGAATTTGGCCTCAAATACTCATTAGCTGTGTAATCTTGGGCAAGCCATTTAATCCTGTTGCCTCAATTTCCTCATTAAAATGAGCTGAAGAAGGAAATGGCAAACTACTAAATAAGAAAAAGAAATCAAAATTAAGAACTCTGTTAAATACTTTTCTAAAAATCAGTAATTTATAAATAGATTAATATGCACTAATCTTTAGAACATGAATAGAATATTTTAAATTATTCAAATGTTTTCCTTTGACTTCCGAAATCAGGTTACTTTTAGCACCATGTCTCAGTATATAGTATATTCAAACTTCAAAACTGTAATAAATTTGGGAAAGGGAGGCAAGCCTTCCAAGGGTCAGCTAATCAATGGTAGGTAGGCTCACTTTTGCTCTATTAAGGCTACTTCCTGTCACCCAATTGCCAGATCGTTATCTTAGAGGTAGTAACTCACTGGCCATTATAGAAAAACAACTGGAAGTTGTTTGTGTCCTCCAAGCAACATGATACCAGGCCCATCCACCCTCCATGGGAAAGTGTCCTTTATAATTTAAATTATAAATTTAAGTTGATTGGAGAGCTCTTCATCACTTCCTCCTCTATGTGGATTAAAGATGTCATTCACAAGATAGTTCACAGTCTAAAGTGAATAAGGTGGCTTTTTAGAAGTGGTTTTTTTGAAGGCTTTGAATGAAGAGAAACATCCTACCTCCCAAAAGAGTTAGTTACATTTTTGGTTAGATCTAATTGTTAGCAAAATTTTCTTCAAATCAAGCCTAAACAACTTTATAATATTATATAGATTTCAAATATGGTTTCAAAATTAATCAATTCTAGCAAAACTTTTTACAATAACATTTGACTCATTTATCGCTTTATATATACCTTCCCCAACAGTCAATCATGGGCTTGTCTAGAACACAATTACACTAACTTCTTTACTCATTATTGCTCAATAATCTCCCATTTTACTTCCTCCTACCAATGGTCTAGTCCAGTGATGGGCAAACTATAGCCAGCAGGCCAGATTGGGGGAGGGGGGGCCTGAAATGTTCTATCCAGCTACAGGACATTATTCCTAATCTGACGGATACAATGAGTAGGATACAATACAATGAAACTTCAAAAAGAGTTGCCTTAGAAACAGATTGACAGATGAGCCTTCCCTTTCCTTTGGCCCCCTCTTTAAAAAGTTTGCCCATCACTGCATTAGACTATGCTGTTCCTCAGGGCCTATGTTCAAAGTCTTCCCTCTGATTTTGTGTAGCCCTGTGATCATGGGCCAGCATTAAACATCTTAGGGGTCTCAGGTAACAATCTAAAAATTTAAGTTACAAAAGAATTGCCTTTGAATTCCTTAAACCAACAAAATACATCCAAACTGAAGGAAAAAAGGCAAGAAATGTTATATTTAATTGTATCCATAAAAAGAAAATTAAGAATTTAGACTATTAAACCAGTCCTAACTTTATTATCCTTACAGACAAATCAGAATTAGTCCTTGTTGAGTACACTACCTACATATTAATTTAAAGAGTGAAAAATGTTACGTTTAACTCTGAGGAGCTTAAACTTAGTAATATTTATTTTATTTGTTTCAAACTCTTACCTTCTGACTTAGAATCAATACTGTGTATTGGTTCCAAGGCAGAAAAACAGTAAAGGCAAAGCCAATTGGGATTATGTGGCTTGCCCAGGATCACACAGCCAGGAAGTATCTGAGGCCAGATTTCAATCAAGGACCTCCTTTCTAGGCCTGACTACTTCACCTACTGAGTACCTAACTGCCCCAGTAGTGCTACTTATAAAACTTACACAATAAGAATTATAACTAAGAAAAACTAAGTTTAGGCTTTCTACCTTAATAGTCAAGATAATCATAAACATATTGGAAATTTAACTCTAATTATGCTTCTTTCCATTTAATATGGTTTATTGGTTTAATCAGGGATGGAGGGACTGGAGAAATCAATTCTAAAAAACTTCAAATGGAGTCAGAAGTTTCAATGAATGAATATTACATCTAAAAATAATGATGGCTTATGATTAATGTAGAAAACTTAATAATGCTTAGGATCAGACTCTAATAAATACAGTGTAGAAAGTTACAAAATACTAAATTCCATGGTTGCTTAATAATGAAGTGTTTATATTCAGTCTCCCCTTTAGCAAGAATTTTAAATAACCTTCATAGAGTATCCATACATCCTAGCCTGTGACGATTTTAATATAAAAATTATCCCAAGTCAACACATACCATGATATTAGGTAACTTTAATACAAAAGGTAGACAAAGAAATGGATGACCATAAATGATTATAAAAATATGACTCCCTCACAGTTTTTATATGAATTAAATGAGGAATTTTAAAAAGTATTTAGCACAGCACCTGGCACAAAGTAGGTATTTAATAAATATTGGTTTCCACTCTTTAGTATTTTGAAATGAAAGGACAAAGGCTTATTATAAACTGAAAAGTTTCATGAATATATTGCAAATATTTCCTTTTAAAAGAGTATAGGAAGTTGCTATGGAATGGCAAGCAACAGCCAATATCATAGAAGAAAAAAAAATTGAAACTGGCTATATATCAAGAGATAAGAAAAGACTGGCTACTAAGGTTGACATCATTTAAAAATAAGCTATGTACAAATAGACCATCTACTAATTCAGGAATATTATGGACCCATTTGGCAGTCTAGTGAAATGTATGTATATATTATTCTGAGTATGTTTTAAAATGTATAAAATAAAATATGTACAATTACCAAGGAAATCAATATATTTAAAGAACAAATTCACTGTCTCCATGTTAAGGATAGGACAAAAGAGAGTAGATAATTGCCAACTTAGAAGATAATTGAATCTCTTTGCCAAGCAGAAAGATGTGTCTACCTGTCAATGTGCATGTACAAAGTCAATGTACAGAATGTTTCAGTTCTGACCAAGCACTGAAAATTTTTAATATGTCTGAAAATAACACTGAAGGTAAAAACTAAATGCTTCAGAAATATATTTTATTACAAATTTACTGTCATAAAATTCTTCTAGGTTCCACACAAATGATTAACAATGATGTAGAGAGCAATCACAACATGTGACTCAAAAGCTACTCACCTAAATACATCAAACTTTATAGAGAAGATATCCTTTCTTTTCTCCAATAATAAAATAATCGACAACTTTTCACATACTCAAACACTTTCACTCACTACCAGATATGGGTAGCATAACAAAAAAAAAAGTCACTCCTGGTAAATATTGTCAAGAAATACATTGCCAAAATACTGATTTCTTTTCCCCTCAAGATATTGCTTTCTTGGGAAAAGAAAGATTTTAAAACCAAGCAAGATTAGAAAAAATTACAAAATGTAAAATAAATAATTTCAATTATATTAAATTAAAAAGGTTTTGTACAAACAAAAACAATGCAACCAAAATCAGAAGGGAAACAACAAACTGGGAAAAAAATCTTTATTAAAAAAACTGACAAAGGTCTAATCACTCAAATATACAAGGAGGTAAATCAATTGTACAAAAAAATCAAGCCATTCCCCAATCGATAAATGGGCAAGGGACATGAATAGGCAGTTTTCAGATAAGGAAATCAAAACTATCAATAAACACATAAGAAAGTGCTCTAAATCTCTAATAATTAGAGAAATGCAAATCAAAGCAACTCTGAGGTATCACCTCACATCTAGCAGATTGGCTAAAATGACAGTAGGGGAGAGTAATGAATGTTGGAGGGGATGTGGAAAAATTGGGACATTAATGCATTGCTGATGGAGTTGTGAATTGATTCAATCATTCTGGAGGGCAATTTGCAACTATGCCAAAAGAATTCTAAAAGACTGCCTGTCCTTTGATCCAGCCATACCATTGCTAGGTTTGTACCTCAAAGAGATCATAGGGAAAAAGACATGTACAAAAATATTTATAGCCACACTCTTTGTGGTGGCAAAAAAAATGGAAAATGAGGATATGCCCGTCAATTGGGGAATGGATGAACAAATTGTGGTATATGCTGGTGAAAGAATACTATTGTGCTCAAAGGAATAATAAACTGGAGGAATTCCATGTGAACTGGAACGACCTCCAGGAATTGATACAGAGTGAAAGGAGCAGATCCAGGAGAACATTGCACACAGAGACTGATACACTGTGGTAAAATTGAATGTAATGGACTTCTGTACTAGCAGCAATGCAATGACCCAGGACAACTCTGAGGGATTTATGGAAAAGAATGCTCCCCACATCCAGAGGAAGAACTACAGAAGTGGAAACAAAGAAGAAAAACAACTGCTTGAACACATGGGCTGATGCAGACATGATGTGAGATGTAGACTCTTAATGACCACCCTAGTACAACTAGCGATAATATGGAAACAGGTCTTGATCGATGACACATGAAGAAACCAGTGGAGATGCATGTTGGCTATGGGGGCGTAGGGGAGAGAGAATAAGAACGTGAATTATGTAATGATGGAAAAAAATTTTTCTAAAAAATAAAATTTAAAAATAAAGAAACAAACAAACAAATAAATAAAAAGATATTGCTTTCTCCCAGGTCTTAGAAAGTAAGTAATGGTTGCAGGATTAGTCTCCTATTTCCTGCTTCCAACTGGAAAAGGTAAAGTTTCGATTTAGTAATCTATTGAGAAGTCTATTTCTAGGAAGATCCACCCACCTTGCTCTGAAATGACTATATCTTTATCAGAAGTCAATTTGCCATGAATCTACTGTTAAAACTAATGCTAAATGGGGGCAGCTTGGCAGCTCAATGGATTGCAAATCAGGCCTAGAGAAAGAAGAACCTGGTTCAAATCTGGTCTTCCTAGCTGTGTGACTTGGGGCAAGCCATTTAACTTCGATTGCCTAGCCCTTTCCACTCTTCTGTTTTGGAACTAATAATATAATAATACACGGAACTGAGTCTAAGATAGAAGGTAAGGGTTCAAAAAATAATTAATGCTAATATATATATACATATATACATATATATACATATATATATAGCAGCCTGGACACATCTACCATTCACCTCCCATTATTGTCTGTGGATTATTCATTTTTAGTTTTTCAGAGATTGTTGTATCTCATGGCTTAGTGACATATCAGCTCCAGGATACTATGAGTATTAAGAAAAAAAGGATCATTTTTTTCATGGGAAATTTAAGACCAGTGGAGGAATTTTGGAATTATCAAATAAATTTTGTAAATATCCTAATAGCAAATTAGCTTTTTCTCTTGTTTTATTCTGAGTCCAACTATTCTATCTATATTGTTTGTTCCAAATGTATATTCTGATGGACAAGTCAACAAGTTTTCCATCCAAATTCATTCTTCATCCCAGTCTTTCCTGTGTGTACTTTCATGTCAAATTCAGGAGTGATTATATCTCTTTTCCAGGAGGCTCTGCAATGTCCCGAATTTGATAGTCAGCATGATATAATCTGCAAGCAGGAACATCTGGAGATTCTTACTATCCACATAGAATCATTCTAAGTTGTCTCTGTTCTCAATCTCTTCTGTCAAAATGAATAGCTTTGGTGGGTATACATCTCCATTTTATATCCTGCCAGATTTTTTACAAACAGAAAGACATAAGATTATTTCCCTTTCTATGTCTTTCAAATAGTCTTAAATGGTACTGATATAACACTGAAAGATATATCATTGAAAAAGAAAGAAATGTTCTCATCCCATTTCTCATTGCCTGTTTAAATAAATCTTAATAATGAGCCATATCTTTATTATTCTTCCTATTTTTTTAATAATTCTTGCCTTTGCCCTGACAAATCAGTTGGAATTATTTACTGTTAAGTAAACAAAGCTAAAAGAGCAATTTAATATATATAATGTAACACTGTAGAAAAGAGACGAATTGAAAGAGGAGCCTTAGGTTCAAGTCTAACCTCTAATGGGAACTGGCTATTTAAATCCAGGCAAATCACTTAATCTCTCAATGTCTTGGTAACTGCAAGTTAAAAAAATCTGCAGATTTGCATTGGTAAAGGAGTTTTATCCAGAACTACACAAATGAAATATCTGTGAATGTGTAATTTCAATCAGTGACTTTGTTATTTCATTTATATGAATAACCTACACTATATAAATATTTTCCTTAAAAAAGTATTCATGTTCTTATAAAGTGTAAGAATTCTCTGTAGTCTCCAGATTTTGGGCATCTCTTATTCTTACTCTTGAACTTTGCTTTCTTAATTTTTTTTCTACATTATCACCTTTTTCTATCTATGGACTTATGTCACAAAATTATGACCTAATTTGGAGGGTCTTATCAAATCTGAAAAATTTCCCTGCCTTTTTAGTCTCAGCAATTAATGATGTTAAATGTGTAAAAATTATTTTCATGATGACATTTTTGCAAATATTCATCAGAACTGTGATACTAGATTGGTAGCAATGGCATGAAATAATGTTTCTTGTGATTTATTCCCTCATTTACCTGAACCTTCCTTCATTCTTCCAATTTCCTTTAAAATAAAAATGTCAAGACTGATATGACTCAGCAACTCCAGCAGTACATTCACTTGGCCAATAGATAAAGATCTTCCACTTAAAAGCATCAAACTTAAAGTTAATTGAGGTCTAAAAACAATGTGATTCATAGCCTGCCCTGTTGCTTTTTATTCCACTTTGCAATGGTCACTACTGAAGTAGAAGAGAATCTGCCAGTACTTCATGTGTTTTCTATTTTTCTTTGTTTCCGGGGTGGCCATGGCCAAAAGAGTCAAGTGAACAGTCTATAGGTGATGAGCTTCTGTACTTCATTGGACTGGTCCTAGAAAACAAATCTGTTGCCATTTTCAAAGCCTTTCCAGAACAATAGAACCTGTCAGAGAGCTTGCACTCTACTTGTCGGCTATCCAGGTCACCTAGGTTTGTCCTCATACTATGATGAGGCATCACTAAGATTTAGTGATATTATAAAAAGTGTATAGCCAAAGATTCTATCAAAAGTACATAAAAAGGGGCAGCTAGGTAGCTCAGCGGATTGAGAGTCAGGCCTAGAGACAGGAGGTCCTAGATTCAAATCCAGCCTCAGACACTTCCCAGCTATGTGACCCTGGGCAAGTCACTGGACCCCCCCCCATTGCCCACCCTTACCACTCTTCCACCTAGGAGCCAATACACAGAAGTTAAGGGTTTAAAAAAATGTTTTTTAAAGTACGTAAAGATAATTTATGTACTCTTAGCTAGACTAATATTTTTTAAATGTATCACACTATGAAAACTCTAACAAATGAAAGGAAATTCTAAATACCTTTCCTCTTTTTTCTCCTTTTTGAAAGGAAGAAAAAATACTTTAAAAGGAAAGCATTAGCATAAAAAAATCCTGAGATAGTTGATGCCACTGGATTTGTAGTCATCTTTGGCAGAGCACTGCTGTGAAAAAGTAGAGACATTACCATTACAAGGAAATATTATGTACTTTAAAGAGAGGAAAGAATTAATCATTCTCTACAAGAGACAACCCAACCAAGAATACCTTTAAAAGCCATTCAACTCCACATATTTGGAAAGGAAATGATAGGAAACAAGAATTATTAATCCACTAGTAATGAGAGAAAGCAAAAAAAAATTATTTAATTCTATAACAACCATCATTTTATATTCAAGTACCTTATTCACATGGGATATGCACATATTTTTCAACAATCAAGAAACTCATTGCCTTTCTGCGATTCATCAGTCATTATAGGCTGACTCTTACAACAGTTATTCAAAAGTTCTATTCAAGCAAACATTTATTAAGCATCTACTACAATACAAGCAAGGCATTTTGCTAATTAAAGAAGAGAATAGACATTTTAAAATTATATAGTCTCTGAATTCTAGGAGTTCTGACTATAATGGGTAAGAGATAATAGAACTTAATATTTTAGAAATTTTTTTAAAAAGTTGCTCCAGAGGCATATCTATTTCCCAACAAAAAATTATCAAAAATGATAATGCAAAATCTATACATCTCGTGAGATTGTTTTTAAAATGTAACTGCCCAAAGCATTAATCCTATTTTAGATTAAACTGAAGGAAGTAGTAAAGAGCATTAGCACCAGATTCAGGATACATCTATATTATCTGTCTTCAGGAAAAAATATAGTTGGCAACTATTAAAACTATTTTTTAAAGTATATTTACTACAAGTTCCTAACTACAAGAAACATTCTTATTGGAAAAAATAATGAAATTGTAGATAAATGTGATGCTAATCACAAGGAAGATTATTTCATGAGGTATCTGGCAATCTGGTACCGCAATTTTGGTAAATAAAATTATAAAACAAAATAAGATATAAAAGCAATGATTTCACAAAATTAAAGTTAACAAAAAAGATTAAAAAGTCTTGCCTGTATTTAAAAATAAAATTAACACAATAATAGAAATGATCACAAAGCTGTTACAAATAATATCCAATTATAATATGAAAGAAGACAAAAGTAAACACATCAATATACTAGTATTAATACCCTAATACAATATTATGAAGCCTCTTTTTAAACTAATATGAACAGAAAAAATCCCCCAAAACAATTATTCTTGATCTGAAATTATGAATTGTTAAGGAAAGTTCATATCTCCTTCCTTCGAATTTGTTTACTAACAGTAATAAACTGTATCCAAAAAACTTTCCATGGTAAAGAACACTACCCACATTCAGAGGAAGGACTGCAGGAGAAGAAACACAGAAGAAAAACAACTGCTTGAACTCATGGGTTGAGGTGGACATGATTGGGGATGTAGACTCAAAGCTACCACACCAATGCAACTAACAACAATTTGGAAATAGGTCTTGATCAATGACACATGTTAAAACCAGTGGAAATGTGCATCGGCCATGGGTGGGGGGAGAACGGAGGGTGAAGGGGAAAGTGGGAGCATGAATCATGTAACCATGTTAAAAATGAATATTAATAAATGTTTAAAAAATAAAAAAACCTTTCCAAATAGACAATGACAAAATCATAAATAAATCTCTCCCAAACATACAGGTATGCATGCATAATCAAACTGTGTGATTTAGCACATGCACATGACTATTTTGCATAATCCTCATCAAATATATTTAAACAATAATTGGTTGCATAAGTTCTTCAACTATTTAATTTCTATATTAATTATGCAATGGCCACTACAACTTCTTTCCTCAATGTACGACAGGGTAATTATTCCTTCTGAAAATCTGATCTGTATCATTTGGAACTATACTGTGCCTTACAAATGTCTTATGATAAGTTTTGTCATCTATATGTAAAGAAAATAAAATTCAACTTCATCTTGACTGCTAAAAAGTTAATTTTAAGACATTCTTTTATGACTTATTATTCCTTAATAACTTAAACAATGAACTTTGATTTCCATTCAAAAAACTTTTAAAGTACCTGAAATTCATTAAATATATTCTTATTAAAAATAAAATTAAGGGGGCAGCTGGGTAGCTCAGTGGATTGAGAGTCCGGCCTAGAGATGGGAGGTCCTAGGTTCAAATCCGGCCTCAGACACTTCCCAGCTGTGTGACCCTGGGCAAGTCACTTGACCCCCATTGCCCATCCTTACCACTCTTCTACCTAAGAGCCAATATACAGAAGTTAAGGGTTTAAAAAAATATTAATACAATACTAGATCTGGAGTTGGAAGAGACCTCAACAACAATATCATCTCACATCCTCATCTTACAGATAAGGAAACTGAAGTTGGGCAATGTTAAGTGACTTGATCAGGGTCATAAAAGTATGTGGGATTTGAACCCAGAATCTTTAACTCCAGATAGAATACCTGTTCCACTGTGTTATATTGTTTTTTTCATATTTGTTTCCAAAGTATGTGGGATTTAAACCCAGAATCTCTAACTTCAGAAAGAGTACTTGTTCCACTATGCTATGATGTTATTTCATATTCATTTTCAAATATGTTCCTTACCACACCCTACCCAATGAAATTTCTTGTGTTAAAAGTTTTAAAAGAAAAACAGTTCAGTATGCCCAAAGGACATTAAAAGACTGTCTGCCCTTTGACTCAGCCATACCACTGCTAGATTTATACCTCAAAGAGATCATAGGGAAGAAGACTTGTAAAAAAATATTTATAGCCACACTATTTGTGGTGGCAAAAAATTGGAAAATGAGGGGATACCATTCAGTTGGTGAATGGTTGAAAAAATTGTAGTATCTGTTGGTGATGCAATACTATTGTGCTGAAAGGAATAATAAACTGGAGAAATTTCATGTGAACTGGAAAGACCTCCAGGAATTGATGCAGAGTGAAAGGAGCAGAACCAGGAGAACATTATACACAGGGGCTGATACACTGTGGAACAATAGAATATAATGGACTTCTCTACTAGCAGCAATGCAATGATCCAGGACAATTCTGAGGGACTTATGAAAAAAAAAGCTATCCACATTCAGAGGAAGAACTGTGGGAGGAGAAACACAGAAGAAAAACTGCTTGAACACCTGAGTTGATGAAGATATGATTGAGGATATAGACTCTAAGCGATAACTCCAGTTGCAATTATTGCAATTATCAATTATCAATAATATGGAAATAGGTCTTGGTCAATGATACATGTAAAACCCAGTGGAATTGTGTGTCAGCTACCGGGAGGAGGGGGGAGAGATATGAATCATGTAACCATGGAAAAATATTCTAAATTAATTAAATAAATTTTTTCAATTCCAAAAAAAAAAAGAAAAACATTTCGGCAAAACAACACATCAAACATGTAACACTTTATGAAATCTTCCACATTCTCAATGCCACCCCTTTCCCTTTCCCACTAGCTTTGCAATAAAGGAATGTACATTTTCTAAACTCTTTTCCAAGGCCAAGTTTGCAAAGATTACATACTTAACAAATTTCAAGACATGAGAAAAGCATATAGAAATCAATGTTAGTGATCAAATACTTTAAGAATATAGATAAAATTAAACCAAAAAGGGTTACTCAGCCACAATAAATGAGATAATACGGGCCTGGAGCTGACGAGAAAGACTAAGGATGGATAAATAAATTGGAAAATGTGAAGAAATGATCATTGAACCCATAGGAGCTGATGAAATTATCAAGTGAGATAATATAAAAAGAGAAGAAAAAAGGAACAAGGGCAGAGCTTTGGAACTGCCCTAAGTGGTCACACAGCTAAGAAGAACCAAGAGAGAACAATCTCAAAGAGGAAAGTAAAGAGATGGAGACATTCAATATTGTAAAAAGAGGTCAAGATAAGTATTTTTGAGTGTTATAAAATTTGCTCTCTACCTTCTCAGCCAGGTTAGCATTCATAGTAAAACCTTGAAGAAAAAATGCAAGTTCAATAAAGCATACCTTTGTCCTCTAACCATAAAGGACATCCTCTACACAAAGAAATCCCATGGCCAAGCAACTTTGTGAAAAGTCCACATCTATGCCAATTGGTTATTACTCTTCTATTGTTTACAGGAAGCAGTTTTGCTTTCTGCTCTTTTGGGAGCAGATGAAGGGGATTAAATCTCCAAACTAAAGAAAGTCTTCCCACTTTACAAAACTATACCTTCAAAGTTAAGTGTCTACCTAAGCCTAATTCATCCTAGGAAAAAATAAGAATTGTTGAGAAAAGTTCCTGTTTCTCACCTATTCTGGATCCTCCAGAATCCAAATGACCAGCATTTTCCTAAGAGGAAAAGGAAACCCAGAACCCAGAATGCCTTACCTTTTAAGTCATTTACACTAATTGCCTAGCTTTTGCCCTTTTGTCAAAAAATTCTAAGACAGAACTTAAGTTAAAAAAAAAATACACACACACACACACACACACACACACACACATAATCTATGAGTTTCAATGAGCAAATGGTCAATCTCATTACAAAACTATTACTCCATGATTTAAGAGAATGAAAATCTGGTTGTGTTTCAATTTAATGTCCATTATTAAATCTTTCCAAAAGGATAGCTATGCTTCCTGCATATGTTAAAATCTTAGTAAATAGTATAGCACAATATCTTAAATGTAGCCTTGTAACTGTAAGCATGTACAATAGCAATTCAGAAAAACACATTAAGGAGAAAAAAAATGTACCTCAAACAATGTGTCAACAAAAACTAAACATTGTAAAAACCATCTTATACATACTTAACTGAATTAAAAATTAAATTTACTGGCAGAGCCTCAAAGAATTCTAAGTTAACTAGTCAAATTTACAAAGTACAGCTCAGTAAAGCATTATGGGTAAGCATGAAAGAAATTAATCAAAATCCCTAAAGAAGCTTTAGAATAACCTAATGGCACTGTGTTTCCACACAGATCATTCAAAAACAGATTTCTCTCCAACATTCTCTATCAAAATGAGACTATTGTCTCATTATTGTTTTAAGGGCTTCATGTGATTAAATATGAGTATCTATTGAATAATAGGATGAAGTCTACTTTGTGAACAGAGAATACTGTCTCAACAACAAATTCAAATTTCTAGAATAGTAGACATGTTAGCAGAAAACCTGGAAGTTTTACTCATTTTTTTCTCATACAGCATATTCTTCTACAGTATTCTTTACAACACTCTCTCCTTTGATAGTTCAGAGAATATCTATCACCACAACAATTACACATGATCATTTCATTTTTTCTTCATCTTGTCTAACAAATGGCCAATATTCAAACTGCATCTTTAAGTTACAGATATAAACTGTATGTGAACCTTCCGTAGTGTGACAGAAACTGAATTTACTCCTGGATTATTTTTGTCATTTAGTTCATAAGCATTTAGTAAGCAACTCATATGTGCCGGGTACTGTGCTAAGTGATATTTTTCTCACAATATAGTTTGAAAGGATGCTATACTCATTTCAGTTGAAGAAAAATTATTATAGCAGTAGTGATCCTATCTCTGGTTTTTTAAACATCTGTATGTATAACTAGTTATTTTAATGGATAGCTAGAAGGTTTCATAAAGAAATTAAATTTATTTCACTTTAAATTAATCTCTACTTCTAGGAGTTGTCAAGAAAATAAAAAGTAGCATAACTCCAAAAATATTGAGAATCATTATTCAAGAGATTTAGATGACCTCACTCAGAAAATGGACTTAAAATGCCACAAAGTATTTTAATCAGATTTTTCTGTTCCTTGCTCCCTCCAATAACCTTTCATCCTCTTCATGTCCTAAACTATAACATATATGATAAGAATTGTTGACATAATTAATCAAATGCTACAACCACAAATATCAGCTTTTTCTAATTTTTTTATCCAAAATGATTTAGTATAATACAACAAATAACAGCTCTAAAACAAAAATGTCATTACAGTGCTGGGGCAACGTTCTGATTAAAGGGGAAAAAAATCAGAAAGTCTCTCTTGCTTTTAAGAGTTCAATACATCTATTTGTTCACTGAATCAAAGCAAAAGGTGCGGAGCTTCTAAAAACATAAAAAAGATTAAATGAATAATACCTTTCTCTCTTTTAACTATTGTTCATATAAGCCAAAGCTAAAGTTCACCAAAACGCAACTTTCCTTCTTAATTCACTAAAATCTAAACTGTTAACTCTGGAAAAATCATAGTAGAAAATGTTCCATTCTTTTGTGTCTCTTACAAGTTTTACCATTAAGGTGCTAGCAAGAGTTTTTGTTTGGTAAAAGAAAAAAAATGCCATAATCTGTAGACCTCTTCTATGAACCTTCTTTACTAAATCCATTAACATATTTATAACACTAATGCCAGTTAAGTTTTTTGATAATGCTTATCCTGATATTTTTATATTTCTTGTAATTCAGTTTTATTCAATAATATTTATGCCAACTGCACATCTGGAATAAATAATAATTGTTTAAAATACCATTTGCTAAGCAAAATTTACTTATTTAAAAATTAAGAGAATCAGGAAATAAGGTAAGATTTGGCTATATAACCAAGGAAGCTCACCTTTAAGGAAAATGGAGATTGTCTTTCTTTCTTTTTCTTTTTTTTTTTTTAATTCTCACCTTTCATGGCAGAAGAGCCAGAAGGACTGGACAGTGGGGGTTAAGTGACTTACTCCAGGTGACATAGCTAGGAAGCATCTGAGGCCAGATTTTAACCCAAAAGTTCTCCTCAGGATTTCTTGCCTCTAGGCAATCTACTCCCCACCATCTCCAGGAATTTCCTTTTAATTATGCTACCCTTAAAAAGCTAGGATTTTAAGGAAGTAGTGGTACTTTTTTTAAATTGAGAAAACAACCCTTTTTTCTTACTAGCTGGGTTTTGATGCGGAAAAAAGGTCCACTTCTATATTTTCAGTTGCCTAGAGGGCATTTCTACTCCAGAAGAATCATAAATTTAAAGTTGGAAGATTAAAGTTCATATAGTCCTATCCTTTCATTTCACAAATAAAGAAACTGAGCCTCCTAATAGACTAAATGAATTACACAAAGTACCATGGACACGAAGTGGTCAATTGCAATCTGAACCTGGGTTCTGACATCAGTTCCAGTGCAGTTTCCACTATACCACATGATGCCTTAAACAATTAAGATTCAGAATGTTTAAAAAGAAATTTTTGTTTTCAAATCAACTTTACCTGCTCAGTGTCACCATTTCTCTTTTCCATTTTTCCTGTCTCCAAGCCTTCACATTACCCACAATTGTTTTTCACTATCTATAATCAAGTACTTTCTGATCTATCGCTTTTTCCCCATGGCCAGTGTCCTGGCTTAGACTTTCATCATCTCACAAATGATTATTAAGCTTCTCTCCCTCTAATCTTTTTTCTCTTCTACTCTAAACAACAGAATTTTAGAGGTAAATGGAATTTAGAGATCATCTAATTCAACTGTCTCACTTTATATATCAGAAAAAAGAAGACTTCAAAAAGGTCAAGTTATTTGCCCTAAAGTTGCACCACAACCCCATTGGCTCTTTAGAAAACATTGCCTTTTTTTTTTTTAAACCCTTGTACTTCGGTGTATTGTCTCATAGGTGGAAGAGTGGTAAGGGTGGGCAATGGGGGTCAAGTGACTTGCCCAGGGTCACACAGCTGGGAAGTGGCTGAGGCCGGGTTTGAACCTAGGACCTCCTGTCTCTAGGCCTGACTATCACTCCACTGAGCTACCCAGCTGCCCCGAAAAACATTGCTTTTATAAATCTCCTATTTAAGAAATCATAAATTACTCTCGACTGATGTATTAAGTGCAGGTTTACATTTAAGCCTTCAACTAATAAACTTTACAGTGGAAAATTCTTGAATGCCTCACTCTCTTCTCCCCCTCTTCTAAGATTTTCAACTTCAATTTTTCTTACAATGCCTAATATAAATCATGCTCATTCTCTTCCCTCAAAATAACTTTATTCAGACTGGTGCCTACTGGATGGATTGCCCTCCCTACCTCCAACTTCTTTATCAATCTTATTCCTAACACTTTCTTGAAGATCTCTCTATTTTCTGAAGTCTTTTTAATCCCAGCAGCAATCATTCCCCCTTAAGAAGATCTGCAGTCTTTCCACTGCGATAACCATTTGATATTATTATATCTCATCTACCCAACTAAACTGCAAGAGCAGGAAGCATTTATTTCTTTCATAGTCTTCACAAAAGGCAACAAAAAATTCCAATGGTATAGTGCAGTGATGGGCAAACTTTTTAAAGAGGGGGCCAAAGGAAAGGAAATGTTCATCTGTCAAGTCTGTTTCTAAGGCAACTCTTTGAAAGTTTCATTGTATTGTATCCTACCCATTATAGTCATCAGATTAGAAATAATGTCCTGCAGCTGGATAGAACATTTCAGGCCCACCCTTCCCACCCCCCACCCCACTCCCACCCCTGGCATCTGGCCCAAGGGCTGTAGTTGCCCATCACTGGTATAAAGTGTTGTATATAAGAGTCATCTTCAAAAGCTTAAGACTACAGCATATTGCAATTCAAAGCAAAGATAGATTCCATGTCAAATTGAAGTAAATTCTAATGAACTGAATTTTTACATGCCGTAAAAACAAACCAAGAGATCATTAGATAAATGCTATGTTCACATAATATTTGTTTAATTAAAAACTGAAATGGCTTACTACCTCGATCCATGAAAACTTACTACCACCTACATATGGTTA
Source organism: Gracilinanus agilis (assembly GCF_016433145.1). NCBI lineage: Eukaryota > Metazoa > Chordata > Mammalia > Didelphimorphia > Didelphidae > Gracilinanus > Gracilinanus agilis. Next base: position 408,488,126 of record NC_058133.1, on the reverse strand, counting down.
AGGGGAAAGGGAAGAGGAAGGGAAGAAAATATACTGCTAGAGATTTCTGTCCCTTCTTAAAATAAATACCTGAAATAACCCTAAATATATTGTATATTGTTATATACAATATGAACTGGCTTGGGGTTCTTCTGATAATAGGGAGGATCTAGAGATATTTGAGGAAATTATGACATTATTCATGATTCAATTATTTCATTTTTCCCTTTTTTTCCTTTTCTTTTTATGCATATGCAATTGATAATTATTTTCTTCTAAAAGAACTGAAAGAAAAGTATGGATCACAGTCAAAAAAGGATATATAAGAACAAAGATAATTAACCCACATTACTACTTTGACTTCACATACAAAGCATATGCTTTCAGGTTCCTTTTAAAATTTCAAACAGTACATTTTCAAATTCTCTTCTGAAACCAAGAAATTTAGGATTCAAACATGCATGTTTCTAATTATGTTTTTAATTTTTCCAAACATAAATTCAATAAATATAATACAATAATATGAAAATACTCAGATTTTTATCCAGTCTATTCTATATTCATTATGAAATAAATCCAGCAATACTGCTTTTGTTTTATATTTAGATAGATCAACTTGGCAGAGTCCTCAAAAACATTTATAACAACATTAACTTTGAGATTAGGAAACTAAGTGTTCCACTTGCAGAATGCCTCATCTCACAACATTTCAGAATTAGACTATGGGGCTAGTGTCAGTTCACTAAGGCTTATGAGAGCAGAACAAGGAAGTTCATTACAACTAAAGTCCTTGACACAGTTAAGTAGTTCAATATCATTAAATGATATGGTTTTATTACGTAAAGAAAAGGCTTTAACATCTACCTTGTCACTCCAATTAAGGACCACTGGACATTTCTATCCGTCGTGTAGCTAAAGCTTCCTATATAATAGGCTCCATCTATTAGAATGTTGAGGTCCTCAAGAGCAAAGAATCTTACTTTTATATTTGTATCCTCAGTAATTGACACAATACTCAATAAATTTTTCTCTAGTCTTTCATAATCTAATATTACATAGTACAAATCCCTGACTTAGTCTTCTATCAGCCATTCTTCCTCTTTTCTCACAGATCCTTCCTTAACTAAAAAAAGCATTACCTAACCCTCCAAATTACCCTAAACTCTGTTCATTTAACTTCCATCAATTCTCATAACCTACATCTTTAAATCAACAACTCTTAGGAATGATCATACTCTATTTCATTATTACCAGTAAGTATGGAAGAATGTAGGTTCCTTGAAAGCAAGGACTGGTTCATATTTTTGTCTTACTGTAAGATATTAACTGCAATGGCTGTTGACAGATCCATTAGTATCTCCATGATCTAGAATTTTTTTCTCTCTGGTTGAAACCTCTTCTGCTAAACCTATCCTTACTATGACTTCCAAACCCTCTATCACTTCCTGTTATCTCAAACTATGACCTCACCTCTAGCCTCAATGTCTCTCCTTCATGCCTTCAGTCTTGATCCCATGGTTGGCTAGTTCAACTGATTACTAAACTCTACCTTAGATCCCTTTTTCTCTTCATTAACTTTGATGCTCAAAGCTTGCCAAACCCCAATGCTGAGTTATCCCCCAACAATCCAATTGTCTCTTTCTGCTTCTACTCATTAAATGCTGCATGATACAAAATGAAAGTCAGGCAACAAGACTACTGTAATGCAAGGTGGCTAACAGAAACTTTTTGCTTCTGTAATTTCTAACAGTCACAAAAAGTCAGTTAAACATCTTAGAATCTTCAGAAAGTCAGTTAGAACTTAAAGCTATAAATAGAGGTGAAGATCCAACTGACGGGGCTTTTGCCTTCTGGCTTTCACTGTGGCTGGAGGCTTTTGCTTTGGCCTTTTAGCTTTGGCCTAATTGCTTTGGCCTTGGCCTGTGCTTATTTTGTTTTGGGGAAATTTAGACCTATCTCATTTCTCTGGACCTCTCCCTGATCTCCCATCTCCATCCCTCCTCTTCCCTGAATTTCCTTTGGATTCTGGTTGGAAGGGAGGGCTTGGTGGTTGAACATTGTGGATTTAGTTTCTATAGGTTAGTAGAGTATCCTCAAATAAGTTACCCCTAGATTTGATAAAGACTTTACTTAAAAGGCAGTCAAATCTTCCTGACTGGGAGAGCCTGGCTCTCTCAGTCTAAACCTCTCCACAAACCATCCCCCAACCTCACCCCTCTCCTTAGCAGCAGTTAGAAAATCCTGAACCCCCTCCCCTTTCTGACTGACCCTGGTATTAATAAAGCCCCTTGTTACCTATTTAAACCTTGTAGTGAATCATTGTGTTGAAAATTAAGAAAAGGGCTCAAGGGGAAGAAATCATTTTTCTTTTATTTCTTGAGAAAATTCGGGTATCCATCTTGGCAGGAAATTCTACCTCAGGACTTCCTCCAGCCATCAGTTTGACTGGCAGGGAGGGGCCCTCTGGACCTCAAGAGATTGGAGAAACTAACAAGACCTCTCCAGCCAAACCTAAAAGTTTCTTACTGGCCCTAATTTCCTCCCTGTATCCTCTGTCTCAAGCCTCTGGGAATAAACCTGTTTGAGCTGCCCTCTCCTACATACCCCGTTTCCCTTATCTCCTATATACCTTCCCATACCTTCATTTCCACATCCTATCACCTTATAATCCCCTAATATCTCTTTTATCCTTCCTTACACCCAAATTGCGTTCATTTGTCCCTATTCAGGTTATTTACTTATTTCTTTATAATACTACCACACACCCCATAACTCTATTCTCTTTTTTCTTCAAATCCCTGATACTCACCATATCCTCCCAGAGTAGGATCATGCCTCCTATTTTACAAAAAAAGAAGCTTCTTGCTTGGACTACTTCAACAACCTCATAAGCTGGCTCAAATCTCTTTCCTCTTCAATCCGTCCTCCACAAAACTGCCAAATTAGTATTCCTAAACTATAGGTCATTCTCTAACCTAAAAATCTTGAATAGTACTATAATTCCTTTAAAATGAAATACAAATTCCTTAATATAATATTTGAAGCAATCCAACTTGCCCTCAAACTCTCTACTTTGATATCATATTACTCCTTTCTTTATAAGCTGTTTTAGTCACAGAGTCCTAAGTATTCTCCAAACTCTACAATGCATCCACATCATCATATCTTTATATAGATCCCATGATAAGAATGTATTACTTCCTACTCTTACCACCATTTAGAATATCCCACTTCTTCCTGGAAGTCTTTCCTAAACATTGCAGAAATTTGTTCCCTCCTCATATTATTATGGTATTTATAAACAGACTACTCCAGCACACGCTCATCACACAAAGTATAATGCAGGTTCAAAGGCAAAGATTATTGTTTTCTTCATATCCCCAGGGACTAGCTCATAGTAGACACTTAATTAATATTTTCTTAGTTTAAATAACATTATAGTTAAATGCAGGACTAAAGTGACTAGAAGAAAATGTATCACAAGAAAAGAGTCCCAGTGGAAGGAAAAAAATATAGAGAAACTAAGGTCAAAAAAGGTCAAAATATTCTCAGTCAATAAGTATGTTTTAATTTTATGAATTAATAAGAAACTTAACATTCCACAAGTAAAATCTTTGTACAGTTCATGGATTTCTAGGAAATCTCCAGATAGGTCACAGCCGTTATTCAGTTAAGAAAAGGACAAAATATGACACAATAAAACCTTTCAAGACACTCAAAAGGATCTCTATAAACATAGTAAATTGAACAGTTAGGTTACATAAGAGATTGAGAAATCAAGATGGCTATATTTACATAACTGGAAAACTATATCCTGTTTTCTCATTTTTTAAAACAAATTAAATTTATTAATTACTTCAATTCTTCAAAAGTTCATTATTTTATCAGTATAGATATACTTTTTGATGATGTTACATGTGGTCATGAGTTGCTGTGACTAGAAAAAAATAAGTCATCCAAGAGCTCATGTCCTGGTGACTGGTCTTTCAAATTTACCTAAACTCTTTCAACAAGAAACAGTATTTCCAAGCTCAGAGGTAAATAGAAGAGAACTTAAAAAGTCACTTAGGTCAGTATCTTCATTTTCTGAATTAAGAAAACAGAGATCCAAAAAGGATGTGACTTGTCCAAGGTCACATAAACAGTAAATAGCATTAGTAAAACTTGAACTGGAGTCCTCATACTCTAGAACTAGTGTTTTTTTTCCACTGTACCATGAGGCTTTGGGTATCAAAGTAGGGCTGTAGTGGCATAATTTCAGAGTTGAAAATACCAATGGTCATTAGTTCAATCCACACTTGAAATCCTTTCCAAAAACAACCTTGATGTGAAGACTTAGAATGGACCTTCTCACTACCTCCCAAAAGAACTCACTACACTTTTAAAAAGGTCTAGTTCTGCCCTTTAGAGCCACAGGGTAAATGGGTCTAATCATTTTCTCACATGACAACCCTTCAAAAACTTATATATCTAAAACATATAGAGAAATTTGTCAAATTTATAAACACAAGAGCCATCCCTCAAATGATAAATGGGCAAAAAATATGAACAGCGAATTTTCAGATGAAGAAATAAAAGCCATATATAGCTATATGAAAAAATACTCTAAAGCACTAATGATTTAAGAAATACAAACTGAAACAACTCAGATATTATCTCACACCCAACAAACTGGCTAAAATGACAAAAGGGCAAAATGACAAATGTTGGAGGGGATGTGAAAAAAATGTGGAAAATGTGAGGGAAAAAACACTAATCCACTGTTAATCGAGCTATAAACTGATCTAACCATTTTGGAGAGCAATTTGGAATTACAATCAAGAGTTATAAAACTGTGTATAATGTAAATTAAATGGTTTTGATTATATTAAGCTAAAAAGCTTTTGTACAAACAAAAACAATGTAGTCAAAATCAGAAGGGAAACAACAAATTGGGAAAAAAATCTTTATAACGAAAAACTCTGACAGGGGTCTAATCACTCAAATATACAAGGAGTTAAATCAATTGTATAAAAAATCAAGCCATTCCCCAATTGATAAATGGGCAAGAGACATGAATAGGCAATTTTCAGGTAAAGAAATCAAAAGTATCAATAAGCACATGAGAAAGTGTCCTAAATCTCTAATAATTAGAGAAATGCAAATCAAAACAACTCTGAGGTACCACCTCACACCTAGCAGATTGGCTAAAATGAAAGAAGGGGAGAGTAATGAATGTTGGAGGGGATGTGGCAAAATCGGGACATTAATGCATTGCTGGTGGAGTTGTGAACGGATCCAACCATTCTGGCTGGCAATTTGGAACTATGCTCAAAGGGCTATAAAAGAATGCCTGCCCTTTGATCCAGCCATACCATTGCTGGGTTTGTACCCCAAAGAGATCATAGATAAACAGACTTATACAAAAATATTTATAGCCGCGCTTTTTGTAGTGGCAAAAAACTGGAAAATGAGGGGATGTCCTTCAATTGGGGAATGGCTGAATAAATTGTGGTATATGCGGGTGATGGAATACTATTGTGCTAAAATGAATAATAAACTGGAGGAATTCCAAGCAAATTGGAGAGACCTCCAGGAAGTGATGCAGAGTGAAAGGAGCAGAGCCAGAAGAACATTGTACACAGAGACTGATATACTGTGGTAAAATCGAATGTAATGGACTTCTGTACTAGCAGCAATGCAATGACACAGGACAGCTCTGAGGGATTTATGGTAAAGATGCTACCCACGTTCAGAGGAAGGACTGCAGGAGAGGAAACATATAAGATAAACAATTGCTTGAATGCATGGGCTGAGGCGGACATGATTGAGGATGTGGACTCGAAAGGACCACACCAATGCAACTAACAACAATTTGGAAATAGACCCTGAACAAGGACACATGTTACAACCAGTGGAAATGTGCGTTGGCCATGGGTGGGGGGAGAGCAGGAGGTGAAGGGGAAAGTAGGGGCATAAAGTATGTAAACAGGTTAAAAATGAATATTAATAAATGTTTAATAATTTGAAAAAAAAACTGTGTATACCCTTAGATCCAGCAATATTATTTCTGGGTGTGTTTCCCAAGGAGATCAGGAAAAAAGGGGAAAAAAACCTCATGTTCCAAAATATTTATAGAAGCTCTTTTTGTGGTGGCAAAGAACTGAATTTGAGAAGATGCCCATCAATTAGGGAATAGCTAAGTAAACTGTGGTATATAATTGTGATGGAATATTAAGGTGCCAAAAGAAATGATGAACAAAAAATTGTAAACTTCAAAATGGGAACATGGGAACTACAGCAAAATGAGCAAAACCAAGAAAACATTATATACAGCTACAGAATTAATACTGGAAGAATAAATTGTGAATGTGACCTGAGAGTAAACTGAAAGGTGAAAATTTCTAAGTCTTAATTTATATGAACAAATTGGTCTCCCAGACAATCACTTCTGTGATTCCAAGAAAAAAGGAAGGAGCTGGGATACTTGCAGATACAATTTATTATGTAGATATGAAAGAAAAAAAGTTAAATATTTAAGATATTTGGGATTTCATTTATGTTCAACTTTCTTTTCTTTGTATATGGAAATAGTTGTTTTATTTAGTTTTATAAAATTTGGAATAGAAAATAAGAAAAAAGTATGAACTTCAATTGCTTCCTATAAATATAGCATAACTCCTCTTGAATATTAATTATATTCCAGTAAAAATAATGTACAAACTCACAATATTCCCCCATAGTCTTATAATTACACAAATGCTTTATCTTTACTTTTCATCTTCACTATGTCTTCAGATCTATTCATACTCCCCTAGCCTTTAAGGCGTGGTTAATATCCTTAAAATATATGTAGAAAGTGTCCGGAAAGTCCTAGTGAAGTCTTTGTAGCTCAAAGAATCAGAATTTGGTATTTTGAAACTACAGATTAATAGATAGCATTTGCTTATAGTCATCCCACATTATAAAAGTCAAAACTATCTATGAAAAAAAGCCAAGAATTTTTCAAGAAAATCAACATTAATTCAAAGAAAACAAAAAAAATGCTCACTAGAATAAAAAGAAAAAATATCCTTCCAAATAATTAATTAAACTTTAGTAAATACTTCCTAGTCCAAAAAAAAAAAAAACAGCTGCTGACCTTAAATAGCTATATGTACATATACATATGTAAATATAACAATGTACAATTGAAAACACTACACCAAGTGCTTTAATATCAATTCTTTCTGATGCCCAAAGAATAAATTTTCAATTATAATCTCTACTTTGTTTCAAAATAAACAGGATTTCTCATCAAGAACATTCTTGCAAGGTGGATATAAAATTATTTAAATAATTGAGACTAAGTACTTCACTCTAAATTATTCAGAAATTTCAAAGGAAGCTTGCCCTGATGTTGACTATGAACCAAATGTATTGTTTAAATGAATAATCCAAGCATTTTATGAATACATATCTAGTCTAGTGAGATTGTGGACTAGTCCTTAAACATTATAATGGGTATGGATTAACTACTATCGTGTTACTGTGAATGGCACATCTTGTTCAGTATAGTCAAAAAAAACACACCAAGAAAATTTGAAGCTTTTGTCTACCATTGTAAGATATGAAAATTAACCAAACATGGATTTTAATTCTATCCTGAGGCTTTTTAGTACTTCTCCTAAAGCTAAAATCATATAAATCTCAACTAACAAAAAAGAAACTTTGTGTACCTAACTAGGTGATTGTTATTGCTTGTATTAATACCTTTTCACATCCTATTAATATCATACTACCTAATATTGAGTAGGAAATGGCTATCATTTGTGAAGCTTGAACTAAAGCTAAACTTTGACAAATTTCGTATTCATTTAGTTACATGTTATCTTTGTTAACAAGAAATACATTAGGATCATTGTATTCCATAAAACAAATATTTAGAAATAAAAACATTTCTATAAGTCAAACTAGAAGAAATTATGAACAGAAATTATATTTTCTATAATTTTCAAAATGAATAGGAAGGAATTTGGAAAAATTTTACCAAATGACAAGATATTTTATCTTCTTTTGGATGGACTACAGCAATGTAGCGCTGTTTTTTTTCTTTCAAATACAGTTCACTAACTTAAATGTTTTCTATATACTAAATTTTACAGACTCTAAAATGGAAAACATACTACAGTAAGAGAGCAGACATGATTAAGGGCCTTTTAAAAACAATTTTTTTTTAAAAAGCTCTCAGCATTCTGTATTTACTACATTTTGAAGACTGTTTGGATTGACAGGAGCCAGAATATCACTTTTTAATAAGCCAACTTGAAAACCCTGATTCATTTAAAATAATATTCAATTTCAACATTTAAGAACAGCTAATGTACATATAGATCTTAAATGTTTGCAAAGCATTTTACGTATAGAACATTTGATCACAACCGACCACCTTGTAAAATAAAAATTACAAGTATTATCTTTCCTAAAGAAAACTGGACTTCAAAGAGGTTTAACTGATCACACAGCTAGAAAGTATCAAGGTGGGAGATTAATTTAAGTCTTCCCTTCTTAATATTCACTATACCATGATGCCTCACTCATACATTAAACAATATTTAGGAAACTAATGAAAATCTGCATATTCTATTACTTTGTTTCTTTTAGTAAACAAAATCCTTCAAACATACTCTTCCAGTGGTTTAAAATATAGTACTGATACACTAATTTACAAGTAGGTACTATAAAACTACTTCTACCTCTTCTTAAACTTCTAGCTTTTTTCAAAGACAGCTATAAACTACACAACCCTAACCTTGTGTTCATAGGACTATAAACATAAAAAGCTACACAGATCAACAAGATAAAGAGAAATATATAGATTATTACCCAATCACCAAAGTTGGTACAACTCTCCCTTCTCAGAATAAACATCTGATTCTCACTTTCTGCATCTAATTAGAAAGCGACACAGATATAGTTAGGGGTTAGATGGAATAAAGTCAGATTTTTAAAAATAAAATGAAAGGATACAGCCTTAAAGCACCAGTCTGAGTTCCAACTGCCAGGATCTTCTGCACAGGATCAAATGCCAAAGCTGAGGGTTGATAGGGGAATCCATGTCGAACAGTCTTGGGATGAGGAAGTGACGACATCAACAGCAGTAACAAACAAAAAAAAGGGTTCATTATCACATATTAGAACAAAGTATCAAATATATTTACCAAAAAAAATAGAAAAAGAAACAGTACTGCTTGAAATACTTTCAAAAACAGAAGTTCTTCAAGGTTGGCAAAAAAACGGTAATATATAAAATTATTATTTTAGTTTAATATCTCAAATGTTGTCCCCTGTAAAATCTTTCCTTTGGATATCTTCTCTCTGTAGTGGCAAAAAGTGCCTAGCACTTAAATCATAGGATATTTTTACACAAATAGGAGTTTAGACATTTAATAAAATAGCCTACTGAAAGGCAGCTAGGTGGCACAGTGGATAGAGTGCAGGGCCTGAAGTCAGAAAGACCCAAGTTCAAATCTAGCCTTACTTCCTAGCTCTGTGACCCTGGGCAAATCACCTAACACCAATTGCCTAGCCCTTGCCATTCATGTCTTAGAAGTGATACTAAGCCAGAAGGAAAGAAGTTCAAAAAATAAAATAAAACAGCCAATTGCAAATGAAGCCATTAAAATTATTAAAGAGAAACTAAAGAACAAATTCCACTTCTCTTACTTAAATCTGTTCAAGGTATAATTTTATAACTTTTTTTCTCTCCCAGAAACCTGCTTACTAAAAAGCACTACTACTCTGTCTTAGGAAAATGTTCAATATATATAATCTCAAATAAGTCTCAACATTAATGTTCCTATGTGACTATCAGCTTAGAAAATTAAACAATCCCAGCAGGAGAATATTTATTTTAAACAAATTAATGGGTCAAACTAATATGAGAGAGGCTTATTCAATGAAAACAATCATTAAGTACCTCCTTTAGTCAAAGCACTATGCTAGGTGTTAAGAATAAAAAAACATAAAATAACACAATCTCCTCTCTGCAGCATCTTACTATCTAATGGGAGGTGGGGGGAGGGGGGGAAGGGGAAGGTGAGCAAAAACTTATACACAAGTAAGTATGATAGCCAGAATGTGTTTAAGGCAAAGGATGAGTCTACAGAAAAGTATTATAAAAATTATTTCAGATGGGGTGGGCAGAGAAACCACAGAAGAAGTCATAGGAGTTTTTAGGGCAAAAGCCTGTTGTTCTTAATGAAAATGAATTTAACTCATCATTAACAATCTCCATCCTTAGGATTTCTATGTAGTGGCTATCAAAATCTACCTACAAGTCTATTTTACAACTATTATTTAATCTTCTTCCATATTAAAACAAACAAGCAAAAAAAGAATGACATCAACATCACTCTATTAAAATGCCATAGAATGCTTTTTGGGGGGAAATGGTAACAGTCATATTCTGACAAAAAGTAAAGCAATCATCAAGAGTTTTACTTCAACACTTTTCAAAGGAACAGCACAACTCAACACAAGTATGCTGAATTATGCTATTATTTTTATTAAGTCCCTAATAAAGACAGCAATAAGGCTATAAGTATATACAAGCGTCCTCAAAATTGTCTATATGAAGACATGGGTGGGTGTTTATTTCCAACAATAAATAATATCAATATTCAAATTAATTTGTTTCCTTGAACTGGGATCATTGAACTAATTCACTGCATCATCCTTTCTGAATTTAAAGATCTTGACTTGTGATTATTATACCACTACAGGCAAGCATCCCAATATTAAATTTTTATTCTAGCATCACAAAAAAAGGTGCGTGAATTTTAGTTAGAAGTCACCTGCAGTTCATTTTAAAGAAGAAAATGCAAGGCACGGGTCAATGCCAAGTTGCTAATTAAGTCTGGCTGTCAGTTATCCAATCTTCATTATAAGTTATTTCCAAAAGAGCCATGAGGGTTTTATGATTGTGTCTTGTGCTCAAAAAACAAAACAAAACAAAAAAAAACTTCCCAGATTATTGCAAACAATGCTTCCAAATACAAACTTAATGGTCACCATTATAAGTGAGGCAATCTTGGAATCACTGTTGCATTAAGGAAAGGTTAGGAAAGTTCATTGCAAAGGATTTGAATTGGGGAAAATATTCTTCTAAAAGGCTTTTACTCAGTGTTTTCAAGAAAAGTTCCACTGATAGCTAGCTAGATATTAAATAGGTATAGATAAGTAGAGATGAATAGATTTAAAAATATAGAGATGTTTAGAAAAGTAGAGGGGAATAGTCAGATATAGGGCATAGAGAAATGAATAAGAAAATAAATGGACAGATTATTATCGAAATAATGATAGGTACGTGGATGAATAGATAGGCAGATTTAATAGAGAGAGACAAGGACAGAAGGAAAGACTGAGTGAGAGAAAGGAAGAGAAAAGGAAAGTAAATGCGAGAGAGACATTCAGAGAAAGAAAGAGACAGGAAAAGGGCTAAAGGAGGGAGGGAGAGAGAAAAGGAGAGGGGGAGGAAGAAGAGAGGAGGGATGAAGGGGAGGGGGAGACAGGGAGGAGAGAGAAGAGAAGAGAAGAGAAGAGAAGAGAAGAGAAGAGAAGAGAAGAGAAGGAGAAGAGCACTATCCAGAAGAGGAGCGAGATAAGGGCCTCCTCTGGC
>NC_058133.1:408472125-408476473 GCF_016433145.1 Gracilinanus agilis | reverse complement strand
AGAGAAGAGAAGAGAAGAGAAGAGAAGAGAAGAGAAGAGAAGAGAAGAGAAGAGAAGAGAAGAGAAGAGAAAGAGCACTATCCAGAAGAGGAGCGAGATAAGGGCCTCCTCTGGCTCCTCAGTTAAAAAGCCCAGGTTGGTTAACAAAGACTCCCATTTTTCGCCATGCCCACGCGCTGGGCCGCCCCTTCCAGGCAGTCACCTTGCAAAGCTGGAAGTGCTCGGACTGGAGAGTCTCCTGCACTTCGTTCTCCCGGCTTCCAGGCAGCTGCTGCTGCTGCTGCTGCTGCAGTTGCTGCTGTGAGGACGACGACGAAGAAGAGCCGGCTGTCAGGCCGTCCAGCACCTTCCTGATGTTGAATTTCTTCATGGTCTCCGCAGGCGCTCCCTTTTCCCCAGCCTTCTTCCTCCTCCTCCGCCGGTGGAGGTCGCGGCCTCCCCCCCCACCTTGCCCCCTAGCTAGAGGCTCTGAGGAAAGGGATAGGAAGAAGGGAGAGCAGCGTCTCCCGTGGACGTGGACAGAGGGAGGGGGAGGGCGAGTCCGAGCGGCAGTTTTGACAGGATGGTCGGAGAGACGAGAAAACCAAGGAATAAGAGGAGTAGGGTACGCGGGGGAAGCTGAGGAAGAGGAAGGAGGGAGGAGGGGGATGAAATATCCCAGCAGGAAATCCCGCAACACGGGAAACAAGTAGGGATCTCGAGAGGGCAGTTCGGCCGCCGCGCCCAGACAGAAACACAGACAGACACACAGACTGACGGAGGGCCCGGCTCGCCCCCTCCCGCGGGTTCCCTGACTGCTGTGTCGGCTGCTGGTGCCACAGCCGCCACCGCCTCCTTCTCCTCCCCTCCGCTGGGAGGCAGTAGCGGCAGCAGCAACAGCAGCAGCAGCGCCCGTATGACAGCCGAGCCTGCCTGACTCACTCGCCCGCCCGCAGGCTCCTCTCTCAGCCTCTACTCTTCCGCTACCACCGACTTCCTCACCAATCCCTTCACCTAGTGGCGGAGTGGCTCCCGACCGTGCCGCCGCCTCTCACCATCCCTTTCTCCGCCGCAGCGGCCGCTCGCGCAGCCGCCGCCAAGTCCATGGCCCTTGCCCTGCCTGTCTCGGCTTCCTTTCCCCTGACCCCCTGCAGCTCGGGCTCAGGCTCCGGCTCTTGCCGCCGCGGCTGCGCGGCTCTCTCTATCCCCACTCCCTCCCTCCAGGGTCCCTCCCCCCCTTCCCCCGCAGTGTCTCAGGCTGGTCCTCCTCACTCCAAGACGAGTGACTGGAGTCAGTGTCGGAGTCTCCCACCCTGGGTCCGCTCGCAGCAGTGCTGCCTTCCCGACCCGACCTAAATCGAATCGCCAATCCTGACACTTCCCTCTTCTTCCTCTTCCTCCTCCTCTTCTTCCTCGCGGCTCGCTGCACTGGCTGACCCTGCAGGCAGGCGGGCAACCGCCTTCCTGCTTCTCGCAGCTCCGGTGGTCCGGCTGGCTACGCGACTCTCCCTCCGCACACGGCACCAACGCCCGGAGGAGGAGCAGTACCCACGGTTTACTGCGGCCGCCGAGACAGCAGCAGCTGGGCCGCCGCGGAGCAGGGCTGCTGAGCATGCGCGGCCACAACCGCCTCCCCCCCGCCCCTTTAGAGAGCTATATCTTAAATTGTCTTCTGTTAAGTCCCAGACAATGCCCAATCCTTCCATGCTGAGAGTCTTCACCCGCATCCTAGGAGCACCATGTATTTGCTTAGGGGGCCTAAGAGAGGCTCTAGAGTCTAGAGTAACCTCTTGCAAACTTGAATCTATTAGATGTAGATGACGTGTGAGTTGAGTGTGTAGTGAAGGTGTGTTTGTTCCTTTTCTTTTTTTTGACTGGGGGATATAAGAGGGGTCCCTCAGCTTTTATTTTGCGGAAAGAAAAGCCAGTGGAATCTCCCCGTAGGAGAAATAGATGTCTACGTGTGTGTGTGACAGAATGATGGGTTGGAAAGTTCAGTTAAAGTACTCCACGTCCATCAGTCTTCCAGCAAGGTGAACTGGGGCACCCCCAAAAATGGTTTCTAACTATCACAGAGCAAATGAGATCAGCATTTTGAAGATTCCCCCAGTAAATTGGTGTTTTTTATCATTGTACAGTGGTATACCATTTCATCGACTAGCTTCAGATATATTTGTTTATTGAGATAAGAATATGACAGACTCCAATTCTGAATTTTTTTTTTTAATAGCAGCCTCAAAATCTTTCCTGGACCTTTTTTGATAGCCACGATGCGTTGTGGAGTGCTTCTTTTTAGCATTCTTTTTCATTTCCTTCACTTCCACTCAGTATGGTATGGGGGAGGGTTGGAGAGGCAGACAGATAAAGGTAAGGAGTTCTGATTTAAACATTTCAGTGTTTCCCTCTATCCAAATGGTCCCTCTGGCCCTTCATAAACATATGCAAGAGAAACTTAAATTTAGAAGGCTATAGATTCATTGAGGCCATCCTCCCAATTATTAAATTCAATATTGTAAGAAGAAATCGATATAAAACTAGAAAGGAGAATGAAGGAGAGATTTAAGGAAAGGCATGTCCCACTGCTTGTAACATTCACAATTATTACTAAATATTACTGCCACTACTAATAATAAGGTGGCCAGATATATTCAAATATAGGATGTTTGGGATTTTTGGTGGGGGAAAGTGGAGGCTATACGCCAAAAGTGCTCAGAAAAGCTAAAAGGTTACTAAGCAAAGCAACAGAAACAAGTATCTGCCCCTTCTCTCCCATAATTGGTACTTCTCTGCCAGGCTCAGTTGATTTTCTCCATCTATTGGCTGCTAGGGAATAACCATTCAGGACTAATTGGCCTGGCCTGTTGGATTTGGCCCCAGAGGTTTGTGGGAAATGTAGTTCACTCAGATTTTTCCGGTTTGGGAGGCGATGTATAAGGTTGGTATTATTTAATGTTTGGTATTGGTATTGAATATGTATAATATTCCTGAAATACAAATACAAATATGATTCCATTGGCATCTGGAATTCCAGGATAAAAAACTCTCTTACCAAGGTATATCTGCACCTCCTCTCCACCTTAAAGGCAATTTAAAGAATTGCCTGTGACAGAAGTGTTCAGTGGTAGCCAGATTAAAATGTAATTGAGAAATATTTGACAAAATAAATAAAAATACAATAAAAAGTAGTATTTTTATTTCATTCCAAACTATACAAAAAATCATTTCCATGTACAAAGAAAAAGATTGCACATTAATGAAATCACAAATCTCTTATATGTTAGCTTAGTTTTCTTCATATCGATATAATAAATCCCATTTACAAGTGTCCCCAGCCCTCTCCAACCTCCTCTTACTACAGAAATTACAGTCTGAGAGAGATGAACATGTTCATACAAATTAAGTCTATTTGGCCTGAAGAGATCCTTTTGTACACATTAGTAGCCTAGAGACAAGTGAGCTCCAGAGGGTCACTCAGTCGCTATATGTCTAAGATGGAAGTTGGTCTGAGATCTTTCTGCGTAACTCTTTATCTGCTCTCCTATGGTGCTTCTGTTAAATGGTATGTATTCCTCATATGTAGTCTCCAATGTATCCACACTCTCCAGAAGCCAAGAACAGTTAAGAAAGAAAATGGAGCCAATACTAAAGACAGAGTAGGCATCCATCTTACCAATGTGATGTGAGGAATCCTCAAGGTTCATTTACCAATTTTTTTACACTAACCTGCCATGAAATTTGTATTATGTAAGGACTGAGAATTGAAATTCAAAATCATTGCAAAACACAAAATCATTGCAAAACATCTGAAAGTTCATATAACACACACACACAGAAACAATTGATTGACTTTACTGACAAAGCACCACATTGTTCCTGTATCCGGACCAGAGAGCCCGTCTGACAACATGTATGATGACAGACAACATTTGACGGAGAAACAGAAAAGAGGAAAAGCATCAGGAGAAAAAAAGGAAATCTAGAAAATCACCAAGAAGAAAGATGCAAGAAAAGAGTACTTGAAAAGACATTGTGAAAAAACTTTTTAACTTTGAACTTTGCAAAAATGGACAATTGTATAAAGAGGAGAACAGAAGGAAACAATTTATGTAAGACTGATGCGGTGATAACCACAAAAACAAAAATAAACCTCACACTTTAGGGAAAATGCAACCACAGTACATAACATCAAGATACAAGAGAAATTTACATACAACTTGAAAATTGACAACTTTGAAAACAAGAGTGAATATTTTGCATGCACAGTACATAAAGAGAACACAAAACACAACACAAAACTGATATCTAGTTGAGACCTCGTGTAAATAAGCAAGTGTCTGGAGATTGTGAAAATATAAAATATATATATATA
>NC_058133.1:408336843-408457381 GCF_016433145.1 Gracilinanus agilis | reverse complement strand
AAAAAAATCAGCAGCCATCTTACAGAGATAGGTCTTACACTATGCCTCAGAGCTTATCAAGCTCTTCAATCCATTTTAAATACTTTATAGTTTCAAAGAAGAGATAGAATATAATCATCATTATATTTATATATTTACATTTATATAATCATTATATTTATATATTATATTACATTTATTTGTATTTCATTACATTTATATAATATAATAAATAAGTTTATATTATTATATTTATATATTATATTTATCCAATCCTCATATTTATGTACTATAATAAATAATTCCTTCAATGTGGATCCAGGCTCCAAAGTGTTATTCTTGGGTGATTGTCACTACCCAAAATTCTAAATCACTTTCACCAAACACTGACCCACAATAAATGCAAAACTAGCATCTATCATAAGTCTTCTTGAGGATAAAGAATGAATATTTACAGTTCAAACAGACTGATTAGCTGCCGTACTCTGGAACACACTGGACTGCTTACTTACATTAAAGTTATCAAGCTAACCCTAACCCTTTGCCTTTCCCTAGATATTTTCAAGCATACAAATATCCTTTTGAAAATGTGGCAACCATAATTGAACACAATTGTTCATTTATGATTGGATCAGGGCAGAGGATGGGTAGATTATCATCTCCTTCATACTGTACATTGTCTTTCTTGTTGCAGCCTCAAATGACTAAAATTGTGCATTTATATTTTATTCCAGGAATTAAATTTCAGCATTTTTGTTTCATGTGTAGTCATATGCAAACATCAAATACAGATTTATATTTTACAATCTTCTTTTTGCTAAATTTTTCTTTTCCTTAAGGAATGAAAGTCATAACTTCATAGAATTTCAGAGCTGGAAAAAAGCCTAGAGATTTTTTAATCCAACTAGATGATGAAACGGGCCTGGAAAATTAAAGTGACGTATTTAATGTCAAGTACAACTGGGGTGTGCGGCACAGCCAAAACTAAAATCTGTGATTCAGTGCAGAGTGACTAGACTAGACTGTGGGTATATGAAGTGGTAGGAAGAGTACTGACCTACAGTCAGAAGAAGTCAGAAAGTAGCTTTAAGCCCCAGCTCTGACACTTAATAGCAATGGGATGCTTCATAGGCTTAAATTATAGCAACTTTTTGTTCTGTCATAGAACGTTATTGACTCACATTTAGTTTACCTAGTCCAGCAGAACATTCAGATCTTTTCCAGAGGAATTGCTACCTAGTCAATATAGCCTTCAACTAAGTTATTGATAATAACATTAAGTAATATGGGGCAAAGGAGAGATCTCTAAAACATTACATTAAAGACTTCTTCCTAAATTGACATTAAATAGTTTATGCGTATCTTTGGGTTTAGTCATTCAACTAGTTCCAAAACCAAGCAATTATACTTTCATCTAGTTTATATCCCGCCATCTTATCCATAAGCATACCATGACAATCAAGGCTTTGGTGAAATCAAAGAAAACTGTTTCTACATCATTTTTTACATCTATTATATATTTTTCTTTTTCTAGTATTTTCTTCAAATGTCTCTTAACTCCTAGATTGTTTTAGTTTTAGCTCTCCGTTCTATTAAGTCAGCCCCAATGAATATCCTATGAAAAACTGAGCAATAGTAGATAAATATTTTTTAGAGAGTAAGAGCATAAGTTGTCTCTCCAGAGTCTTATCAGC
The DNA here is from genome assembly GCF_016433145.1 of Gracilinanus agilis. Lineage (NCBI taxonomy): Eukaryota > Metazoa > Chordata > Mammalia > Didelphimorphia > Didelphidae > Gracilinanus > Gracilinanus agilis. The sequence goes on along the minus strand of NC_058133.1, from coordinate 408,455,708 downwards.
CAAAAGAACATTGATAAATTTTTATAGGTTTTTAAAGTTTACGAAGCAAGTTCTTCACAATAAATTTTATTGAAAATGAAAATCCATAGGAATTAATGAATTAGATATCAGAATAAGTTATGTTGTCTAACACTGGAACCTCAAAAATCTGGCTATGTTTCATTGAGTCTTTTCTGGTTTTAGAGAGGGAAATAGGAGGAAAGGGTTGTCATAAAACTAATGAGGGAGTCTGACAATAGTCGATGGTTTAATAAAGAGTGGAAAAATATATCTTCACTGCTTTTTCTCACACTTGGAAGCACAGGAATGCAAGCATAACACTAGTTAGTCAATCACCAACTTGAGGGCATAGCCTGAGGATACCAAGTGCAGAATCAGCAGCTATGCATGAGCTCTTCCATTTTCATACTGGTCACAGTTTTCCCCTTTGTTAGGAGTAGTGAAAAAAAAAAAAAAAAGGACAGTAGTGGAGGGAGGGCTTTCTACCTATAATATCTAATAGATGTGCATGTTTTAAGTATCTTCCCAGATACTGAAGGCTCATTATATTTTAGCCAATGGGACTAGGCCCCAAGAGTAGAGGAATTAATGGCTTAAAGGAATTGATAACAAGCCATTATTCAACAAGTAGTTAGTTGTGAAAGGAAACATTAAATCTTAGAGTTTACTGGAGGATTGGACTTTGAGGATCATTTAATCCCCAGTCCCTCATTTTTATGGATGAGGAAATTGTGGTCCAGACCTGGTAAGTGATTCGCCCAAATTAGGATACCTACTGAATGTTAAAGCTGAGATTTTAAAAGTATCTCTGTAAGATTAAAATTCTACTTCTACTTCAGCACTCTGTCTACTGTATTAGGTTGTTTCCCTCTCATGGAGTCTTTTTAGGTGTGTTATGGAATGATATTTGTTATGTTACTTTTGAGTCTGTATTGAATTTCAAATTAGTCCTGATTAATCATCAGTCAATAAAATTTCTTTTGCCTCACTAATAGATTAGCATAAAGATCTGACAATAAGTACCCAAATAATATGTTGGGGACATGTGATTTAATACCTTAAGGATTTCTTTTGAGTAGGTACTTTCCTTTTCCAATGCAAAATGCAATCCATCCATGTCATAATAAACAATTAAATGACTCAAATGTAGTTTAAAAACTTTTAAACATGGTAATTATAATAATAATTGACATTTATGCTATGCTGTGAGATAGATTTACCATTATACCCATTTTACAGAGGAAGACATAAAGATAGTTTAATTAACTTGTTCAGGTTTATAAATAGAGTTACAATACAGGGTTATAGCAAGTGTGAAGCGAAATTTGAAAAGAGCTCCTGACTAAATCCACTGCTTTATCAACTACACCACATTTCCCCTCCAAACTTACAATCCAACACTTTGAGGAGGAAGCTCTTAATTTAACTAAGTTTATCCTCAGATATCATATAGAAATTAATTCCTCAGCCTGTACTTTAAAACTTGTCCAGTTAGCAGCACCTACAAATGGTTTCATTCCCCTGGCATAACCTCAAAATATCAACTCCATACTATGATGAGATATCAAGTTAGATTTTAGTGGCATTCCAACAAACTCTACCTAAAATTCATGCATATCAGTGATATGTAAATTCCTTTTCTTTGCTGATGTTACTTCCTATACACTTAGACTTGTTCATGCTGATTGAACTTCATTTAGGAAATCAATGAGAAATATCCATCAAAGTATTATTTTGGTTCATTTGTCTAGTAGTATGTTAAAATGTTGACCCACTGCAACTGAAATTCTTACTTGGGAGGTACAAATTAATCTAAATGTTAGTATTAGTGTGCAAAAAGCCTAGGTTATACACTCATTGAGTGCAAGGACTATGTCTTATTCATCCTTATATTTCCCCCAAAGTACCAAGTACAATGCATTGTAAATAGTTGGCAGAGGTAGTTTGGGAAGAGCCTTAATTTTGGAGACAGAAAACTTTGGCTTGAATTCCATTTATAATGATGATGATCATGTTCTTGATGATGATGATAGATATAACATTTTGAGAATGTCAGTGTAATGAAGACACCTCTAGATACTGCTAACTAGACATAATAATAATAATAGTAACAATAATAATAAGGCACTTGCTAATAATAAGTGCTTACATAGAGCCAGGTTCTATGCTAAGTGCTTTATAAATATTGTCTCATTTGATACAACAACTCAGGAAAATAGGTGCTATTATTATTCTCTAAGAGTTGAAGAAGGGGGCAGCTGGGTAGCTCAGTGGAGTGAGAGTCAGGCCTAGAGACAGGAGGTCCTAGGTTCAAACCCGGCCTCAGCCACTTCCCAGCTGTGTGACCCTGGGCAAGTCACTTGACCCCCATTGACCACCCTTACCAATCTTCCACCTATGAGACAATACACCGAAGTACAAGGGTTAAAAAAAAAGATTTAAAAAAAAAGAGTTGAAGAAACTGTGACAAGCAGAAATTTAAATTACTTATCTAGCTATTAAGTGTCTGAGGCTGGAGTTGAACTCAGATCTTCCCAACTCTAGGAAACCCTTTATTCCTAAGCACTCTATCCCCCTCACCACTAAGCTGTCTTCTCTGCCAAATAATTGAATGACTTAAGGTAAATGATTTAACCTTTCTGCATTTCAAGTGCTTCCTCTCTAAACAAGAGCAATATTATAAGCATTTTCTGCCTCATAGGCTTATCATGTGAAAGGGACCTTGCAAGGAATGGTTGGGGTGCATGTGCAGTATTCTCAGAAGATATCATCCCCATGGAGAAAAAGATAGTCTGAAAAGCCTGCTTCCAGAAAGGCATGAGGACATGTCATAGAAGATTCCTAATCCCCAATTTGGAGCATGCACAGACATTTAGTAACTTGTTCCAGATTGCCAACACCATAGTCAAGAAGAAAATTCTTCGTTGGCTGTGGAGTCAAAACTGTCCAACCAAAAGGCAATAACCAATCAAAGTGAGTCTTTCTTGGTCTGGTTCTTTGCTCTTTGCCTACTGTTCAGTTGAAAAAAGACATACTCTAAACTCTGAATAGAGACTTCAAGCCCTCACTATCTGAGGATATTTGGTCTATAAACTGCCTCTTTGCTTTAGTTTTCTCCTACATCTAAGGTAAGGAATAATGGAGAACATCAAGAACTTGTGATGTTCAAAAGTTCAAAATTAACGCTAGTAAGCCGCCAGAGATCTTGGAGCCAGAACCCTTGCCATTTGTGGCCAGCCAAGCTCACTAGCAGTGAGGCTACAAGGCAGAAAGACCCCCAAGGTCCTTTTGGGACTGAGCCAAGTGGTAGCTGAGATATAGACTCATCTAGTGTCTCTGTTGCATTTAGAAGTGAACTTGGTGGGTACAAATGCCACATACATTTTGAGTCTAGTCTTTCCAGTGAATAAGATGGAATAAAGGAGAGTATGCTCCTCAAGGGTTGGAGGGAAATAGCTATAACTTTGAGTCTTACTATATCTTCCTTATATGTCCTTTTGGATAAATGATAATAAGTATTAATCATCGGCAGTTAATAGTGTAGAGAACACACCAGAATTGGAACTCAAATTGATAGCAATGGAGAAAAGTCACATTTACTTCTCAGGAGTACCCCTAGAACTTTGAGGGGGAATTATAGTTGTCCTCCCTCTGAGTGAGAGAGACTACTATTATCAATACATATTGAAAAAATCTACAATCACAAAGAGACCCTTATAAAAATAATGGATGAGCATTTCCCCACATAGATCTCTTTTAATAACAGGGCAAAAAAAGCTCGTATTTGCATATGGGTCAATTGTATGATAGTTCTTTGCTGGACATAAATAATGTGTATGTATATATTCAAAAATTGTATTATCTTTATCTATATTAAACTATCTATATATAGATCAGTTAGAATTAGCAGAAATTAACAAATTTTCTTTCAGCTTTCCAGAGGTAGAAGAGAGATTGATAGATGATAGAAGAGAATATAAATATAGATTTAAATATCTGTGTGGATATGGATATAGATACAGATATATTCTTCTTTACCCCTGGAAAGCTGAAAGAAAACCCTTTATAGCTTCTTAGGCCCCCTTACCCTTCTACCTCCTTTTTCAATCACCCTAATGACAATATAAATCACTAACTTTTTCTACTGCTTTCTTGTATCTCTCTTTTTTATTTTCTTTGGTTAATTTGGTTATTTATTTTAAATTAATCAGTAAAATGTGAATATTACAGCACTATGTGGCTGATATGAATATGAAAATTTTCATTGCAGAATTTACTTTCAAAATGAGTTCAATGGTCAGCAACATAATATTGAATTTAAATTATAAGCAACATCAGAATCAAGTATTCTGTAGATTCTATTTGGTCAAGTTTTTCACACTTGGTCTTAATTTCCTATTCACTGAAAGTTTTACTACCTTTCCCTAAAATTTCCTTGTATTCTACTTTAATACACTTCTCAAAATTGCATTTTTAGATTTAATTTGTTACCTAAATTTCCAAATAAATTCCATGCCTATTGAAGTATGTTATGCTCGTATTAGGGACTTTCCTTATTCATTATTACCTTTCATGCATTGATTCATTATCTTACTATATCCATCATTTTGAAAACACATATTAGGCTCCTGTTCATTTAGAACTCAAACAATCTGATAGCTCAAATTAGTTTTTTTTTCTCATGAAAATATATAATAATAATTGGCATTCATAATGATAACAAATTCTGAACTACTTTGGAATAATAAAACAATTATATTCAATAAAATTTTACTGGTATGTGCATTTTATCATTTTCTAATTCCTTTAAACTTGGTAACATGGCATAAAATTTTCATGAGAATAATCTATACAGGCACTGAAAATGTAGATGGAGGTATGAAAATGGATCCTTAGGCTTTGGCAAATAACTTTCTACAGCAGATCATATCTTTAAAATCACACAACTAACTAAGCAATATAAAGAATAAAAAAATCATATGATTATAGATTTGGAACTAGGTGAATAGGGAAAAGTCATCAAGTGCATAAGTATCAAACACCTGCACGTTGCAGCTGGCAACTGTCTTGAGTGAGGAATTTATCAGATCAAAAAGTGACTGGAAAATATATAATAAAATAAATAAATATCAAACGACATAAATAAATGTTGATATATGGCTTTCTTGTCAATATGCAGCACCATCCCCCTCATCCTTATACACAGTTTAGTGACCAATATTTTTCTTTGATTATGATGCTTCTGATTTGGGGTAACCCTCTCATTTTATAAAGGAGAAAAATAAGTTCTAGAGAAGACAATCTCCATGGCCAAATAGCTAATAAGAGGTAGAGTCTTATTGACTCTAAGTTCAGAACTTTATCCAAAATGCCATATTGACTCTAAGATTCCACTTTACCTATTGTTGAAATTTTTTTAAAAAACAGTCAGCATTCATACTGGGAGGCACGATAGTGAAATGAATAGGAAGATGACCTAAATGTCCACAATACCTGGGCTCAAGTCCTGCTTCAAATGTCTAACTTGGAGCAAGTCGCTTAATCCTCCCATTACTCTAGGAAACTCTTCAAGACTGTAAGTTATAGAGAAGGTTCCAAGGTATATTTGTAGAGGAATTTTCTCACCTCAGAATTCCTCTCCTTATGAAATCATGGATCCAGTATCTTTCCTATCTGTGTTATTGTCAAAGTTCAAAAGAACAAAACATTGAAAGTGTCTCCTTCAATTTGATGTCTTCCTCACATATCTCATCAATACAATATTCCTTCAAAATGTGAGATTAAAAATTAATATCCAAATACTCCAGGTATTATATTTAATAAAATTTATTAGTATTAACTTGAAGTAAAAGGAATAAAAGACAAAAGTAAAAGCATGAGTAAAAGCCAGCTTTCCTAGCCACGCATGCAGGAAAAGAGAGGTAGCAGAGAGGCAGATTTACAGAACTTATCTATACATGTAAGGACGCAACCGTGGGAATGAAGGGAAAAGGATGCTAGGAGATGAAAAAGAATTCTGGGCAATGGAGTCCAAGGGTACGAGTTTTCTAATTATGCAAAAGATATAACAACAGAAATCTTTGTTAAATAATCCTCCAATAACTAATATCAGGTAAGATGTAAACCAGGTAGAAATATGCTTAATAAGGGTATATCTGTTTAAAAAAATTGTCATATAAGAGGCATGTAGGTGGCGCAGTAGACAAAGCATCATGCCTAGAATTGGGAGAACTGGGGTTCAAATCTGGCCTCAGACACTTACTAGCTCTGTGACCCTAGGCAAGTCACTTAGCCACTTTTGATTAGACCTTACCCTTTCGTCGTGGAGTTATTACCAAAAAAAAAAATGTATTGGTCATATAACAAGTAGATCATGAATTGAAGGAACAGCTGGTCTGCGTGTAACTGGAATATATAGTTAGATCTAGAATGTCTCATCTCATATGTCAAGGAACCTAGAGTTCTAGGTGTTGAGCCCCAGGTCAGCCATGGCTGGGACATTATGACTTTACCTTTCTATCTTCACTTTTCTGTCTTCAAAATGCTTATTGGGCTTAGAATTAAATTTATCTATCCCACATCTGATATTTGCAACTAGGGTATGATTCTGCTTTGGGGTTCAGTATAAAAACCACTAGTACTGAGTGTTCTGGGGAGGAAGAAGTCCCCCTCCACCTCTAGAAGATAACAGTTTGCTTTTACTCTCCTCTCACCAAATCCTTATAACACAAAAAACGATCAGAGATCTCAAGTATATATTTATCAAAGTAAGAAAGCAAAATAGTAATTAAATACCCCATGATGATTAGCACAGATAGCAGAATACAAAAGAGTAAAACAAAGGCAGTGTTGGTCTATGACTAGGTTGAGAAATGAAATCTCAATTCAAAAGAAGAAGAATGATTTCATATCTTCTGCAGTGGAAGTGCTGGAAATTAAGAGATACTGATATGTTGGAGTTCTAGCTTCTCACATGACTACTTTAAGAGCCCCAACCTGTTCACCATTCAAAATTTCTGTCTTCTCTCCTTGCTGCATCTCTTTCTCTCTTAACTTCTTTCTCCATCCCAAAAGTCTCTCAGTTCACTAGGCATCACATCTCACTCCTTGTATAAAGCATCTCAGGGCTGTCATTTAGGGGACCGTCAAGTCTGTGTGAGAATGGGGCTAAATTTAGTTTTTTGTTGTTGTTCACATGTTAAATAATAATTATTATAAAATTCTTTGGCACTATGGATGATTTGAGATATTGAATTTTTCCATGGTACCTAGTGAAATATATACATATAGGTGTTTCTCTATCCACATCAATATTAACTATATCTTTATAGAATCAAATGGCTCCTGAAAAAGAAATGATCTTAATTCAGGCCCCAAATTTCTATTCATCATTTATTTTTAAAATGCTGGTATCCTTGTATCACAACTCTTCATTTATGCTAGATATTTCTTCAGTGTGATTTTTTGGGTATAATTAGATCAGACATGATTTAATTGTGGTGCAGAGAACTCCTGATGAGGTGGTACAATGATCAGAATGCTAGAACTGGAGTCGAGAACACTCAAGTTCAAATCTTGCCTCAGACACTAGCTGTCACTTTGGGTAATCATGTAACTTTTGTCTGCCTTAGCTTCCTAAAGTATAAAATAGAAATACTAATACCATCTACTTCCAGGATTGTTCTGTGGATGAAATGAGGTAATACTTAAAAAGCACTTAGCACAGTGCCTGACATTTCCTTTACTAATGCAGACTAGCACTTTCTCTGTAATTTGTATTTTTATAGTTACATAAAACTAGAACTGTAAGATTAGTTATAATTGCTTGGAACACTAGGAGTAACAGTTTGATGGCTTGCCCAATGGTCATGTAGCCACTATGTGTCATGGACATGACTTGAACCCAAGTATTCCTGACTATAAGGTCAGCTTTCAATTCATTATTCCACATTTCCTCCAAGTATGATATTATTGTGTAGATTTACTAGTCTCATAAAGTTAGAGATGCAATCTAAGCCAAATTCTGTCATTTTATAGATGAGAAACAGGTCCAGTGATTTTTCTCAGATCATATAGGTGGGAATCACCATGGGCAGGATTTGAAGCTAGGTCTTTTTGATTCCAGAGCCAGTACTCTATCCACTATATTGAAACTATTTGTGTTGTTGGAAAGAGTACCCTCAACAATGAGATCACAGGTCCACTGAAATAATGCACTACATTTCGCAAAATCAGTCACATTACCGTAGTTCCTAGTGCTGACAAAAGTTATTTGGTTACAATTGCTAATGTGGTCATCATGCTAGAGTTCTGTGGGAAAATGGGGAATACACTGTACTTAAAAAAATTGTTTTGGATACTTTTTGGTCTCTTCTTTTTCAATGACTAAATATATTTGCATGAAAACAATTTCCTTGTTGCTAGGAGTTCATCTGCTCATGCTGCTTATTTCTCACCTGAAATAGAAATTTATTTTTAATTCTTAAAATATTCAAGTTTGAAGACATTGTCATTAAACTTTAAATCTAGAAATATGTAACAATAGAAGAAACAGAACTCAAATGGTACCAGGGCAAAATACATAATAACTATCATAATTCAAAATTCATTATATGTGTAAACATATTTAATGGTTTCAAATATGCTTATTAGTTATGAAAATAACAATGATTAAAAATTACTAATAACAACAGTATATATTTCAATAATAAATATATATTACAATGGCCTTCCAAGATCATAATCTTCAAGCTCTCTTTTCCATGGTGTCCTATAACCCTTCTTAGTCATTATTCTCTATTTCCTTCTTAGACAAATGTTCTCAATTTTCCTTTTATCCAATCATCCCACTCCCATCTATACGTCTTTGCCAGGGTAAATTATACCTCACAAATTCTCTCATTCACACTCTCAAACTCTCCAAGCTTTTATCATTCAAAAAATCCTCTTGATATTGCATCTTATTAATGGTGTTTTTTCTGATTTTTTAAAAAAGAGATTATTATTTCTCCTTATACTCTTCATTCTGAATTTTCAACTTCTTCAAGTTATCATGATGCTCAGAAGCATCACTGAAAATTTTTGGGTTTGATTTTTGTGATTTCATAGTGCTAGGAAACACTCAGTATTTCTCAGAGAGGAAACTCCTTCTACCATGCAAATATGTCTGCAAATTTTCTGCAATTTTCAATCTTAAGGAATTAAAGATATATAAAAAAATCATTTAATTTGTATCATGTTTGGGTCTATTCTATGCTTATTTAATCTGTAGGGCTTTGGTATGCCCAAACCCTCATATGCTATTTTGGATGGTAAGTTCCATTTTCTACAAGAAACACCGTCTTTTTAGATTAACTCTTTCCTGTTCCTCCAATGGCTAGTGCCCTCCCTTCTTAATTGCCATATCTATTTGATTATGTTGCACTTATTTTATATAGTTATATATGTCCATTCATCTTTTCTTCTCCAATAGAATATAAACTCCTTGAAGGTAGGGATTGTTTTATTTTTAATCTTTGTATCCCCAAGACCTACTACAGTGCTTGGGATATAGTAGATATTTAATCAATGCTTTTTGATGAATTATTAATACTTGATGGGTGACTAACAAGTCTTGATGATCTTCAAGCAATGCCTAGTACCCCAATGTTATATTATGATGAGCACTACTTGATTATGTTTATGATAATATTTTTAAAACTAATTTCTGTTTTTCTCCACCCTTTTGGGACTTAAAAAAAAGCCTTGACATAAGGATTTATATGTTGCATCTGCTTACTTCAGTACCTCAAAGATCTGTGAGATAATCGGTTTGAATTCTAAAATAGATACAGTATTCCATGGTAAATGGCTTGATGAATGGGCAAATAAAAAAATCATCACCTGACACCCAACATTTAGGTGACTGGCCTCACTGAACTCAGCTAAGTTGATCCTCAGATGTCAGACCCAAGGTTTGTTTTCACTTCTGTAACTGAAGTTTTCCAAAGCTTGTGTTCAGTTGACATAGGGAATTTGGGATCTCCTTTCACTCCTTGATGAGGCATCAAAATTGGGAATTTAGTTGTGATATTGTACATGTTAGGTTTCCTGCTAAATATCTGATGAATTAATGGACTTTAAAAAGAAAAAGCTGATCTATGATTTCATCTGTGTGGACCCCTACATGAGGAGACTCTTCTTCAAGCTATAGTTTTAGAGAGTTAGAGGACTGACAGGTTAACTGTGCTTCTTTTTTTTTTTTTTTTGATGGAGAAGCTGACCTTGGGCAGTACAGAAAAGAATTGATTATGGATTCAGGAGGGAATTAGCTCTGTAAATGTTGAACTGCAGATGGAAGGAAAGCCAAGGGCCTCATGTGAGCCATCTGTACAGGAGAGATACTGCAAAAGGAATGAGTAACAACCTGAGGAAGAGGAACCTGGAGTAGTAGTGCTGGGGATATAGCCTTTAGGTTAGAATAGTATTGAGGAAGGGGGGAAGAATAGCTCCCCAAACAGATGTTACTTTTGAATTTTAATGTTGGAATTAAAATATTGGAGTATTATGTTAGATTTCAAAATAAAGTAGAATTTTCTTTTCAAATTTTTTAATTTGTTTCCTAAACCTCTGAACTCAAGTATTTTATTTTAGAAAATAAGACTTGATTTTGAATTTATTGTCCCTACTTCCCACCTTTTCCCTCCTTCCTACCTGGGCATGTTGTCTTAAATTTCTGTATAAATAAGTTGTGAATACATTTTGCTATTCCTTAGGAAGATATTTGTTATCCTTCATTTTAGAAAATGGCATCAATAGTATTACTGTTCACATACCTGAATGGTGCTGTGACCCACAACTTTTTCCTCATGGTACATGTACATCTTCTGAGTAGTGTATGATTGGCCATCTCCTTGACAGATCAGGGAGCAGCCAGAGTTGTTGATTTTCCTTAGGGGATTTCTGATGTGTCATATGTGGTCAAAATAAATGATCTAGTCTCTTAGGACTACTTGTCAGATTAATTTGGTCTTTGTCTTGTTTTAGAAGCTAACTTTATGCTATAGGGCTTCAGAATTTTTTTTAATAGTAAAATAGATTTTTTCATATCCTACCTCCTTTTTGATGTTCAATACACATTTGGCTCCCTTTTAAGAAGTTGTTTCAGAATCACATACTCATTAATCCCTCAAACATGTCCAGCCCAGCTGACTTAGATTTCAGAGAACAATATTAGTGTGGGTGGACTAGCTGCCATCTAGGATCTCATTGTGGGTGGAATTATCATCTTAATACCTGATGTTAGTTATAACAAGTAAAAGGTACTGGTGAAGACAGTGATACTGAATTTGATCTGGGTCGTGTTTTTCAATCATTCTGAAATGTCTATCCAAATATTTGTCTTGTGTGGGGCAGCTGGATGGCTCAGTGGATTGAGAGCCAGGCCTAGAGACGGGAGGTCCTAGGTTCAAATATGACCTTGGGCACTTCCTAGCTGTGTGACCCTGGGCAAGTCACTTAACCCCCATTGCCTAACCCTTACCACTCTTCTGCCTAGGAGCCAATACACAGAATTGGAAGGTAAGGGTTTAAAAACAAAACAAAAACAAACACACAAATATTTGTCTTCTAGGGAATATATTGATTTAGAACTCTTCTTTTTTGAATCATTAATATTTCCATCATTGTGGGACAGTGGACAGAATGTCACCAGGAGTCAGGAAGACCTAAATTCAAATCCTATGTCAGACACTTACTGCTTGTATGACTTGGGGCAATTAATCCTATTTGCCTCAGTTTCTTCATCTGTAAAATGATATGGAGAAGAAAAGGGCAAACCACTCTGGTACTTTGACAAGAAAACCTGAAATGTAAAGAATTGGACACAATTGAAATGAGTGAGTGACAAAAACAAAAGACACTTTATGCAGATGATAGTTGTCATGGAACCACTTATGAAAATTCTATCAAGTTCTGGTTCTGGACTTAATCACTCTCTCTTCCCATGTGAAAACTATGAGGGACTTAGACATTTGCCCTTCTGATATAGCATCTATGATGGATCTTTCATCACTTTCCTTGCAAACCAAAATCAACAAGCATTTTCTGAATACAGCACCAGGCATTGTTCTAGGTCATGAAATTATGAAGACAAAAGAAAATGCATACAATTATTTTTGTTATTGTCCAGTTGTTTCAATCGTGTTCAACTCACCATTCGGGATTTTCTTGGCGAAGATATGGAAGTGGTTTGCTATTTCCTTCTTCAGCTCTTTTTACAGAAATTAAGGAACTTGCCCAGTCTCATAGGTAGTAAGTGTCTGAGCCCAGATTAGAACTCAGAAAGAAGAATCTTCCTATCTTAAAGCCTGGCACTCTATTTACTATGTCACCTAGCATGTGTATACATAAGTGTATAAAAGATAAATACAAGGTAATTTTGGGGGAGGATTCAGGGGTGAGGGGAAGAATAAGGAAAATTTTTATGTAGAAGGCTGTATATGAACCAAACTTTATAAGAAACTTGAAATTCTAAGAAGAGGAATGAGGATGGTGTACATTCTTAATATGGGCAAAGATAGGAAGAAGGAAATCATTCAGTGGCATGGGCATTAGACTCTCTATTCAATCTGCCTCCAATTTATGCAATGATCCTAATTCTTTTCTTATACTTCCACAAATCAAGTTTCACCCTGGCTGTTTATCCAACAGTCATATTATCTAAATCTGAGGCCACTCAGAAACACATAATTAATTGATTCACAGGCTTTCAAATTCCATATAAGAGTCTTTCACTTTATCTTTGACATATTACTAGCTGCTCCAAGCCCAACACTAAATTCCCTTCAACAGCATAGCTTCTGTACCTGTTTCCTAGTAATACGTATTCATCACTTCCAACATCAGGAGAAATTCTTGATCAGACTTTTAATTCCCTGAGAGTAATTAATAACTAAATAGAACCATAAACCTTTTTTAATCCTAGTACCAACTATTCCCCATTCAGAGTTAATCAATAACACTAAGTTTAATTGAAAAAAATTAAGAATTCCCTGGTGAAGATTAATGTATAATTTATACATATTCTGAATATTTAGATGGCCTAAGCATTGAATTAATTAGAAAACTGTGTTATTTTACAACTTTTTGGAGGTAAGGGAGGAGAGTAATAGGATGTATCCGTCAGTATCTGGAAATTTTAGAACACGAAATATTCAGAACAGGTTCCATTGTGTTAGAAAAATTATAGGTGGCATATAGAAGCATAAATCATGTTCAGCCTCTAAGTCCTTGCTGGGTCTTTGAAAGAGAACTTTTGGAAAGATGGCTTAGTGAAAGGTAGTATCTACTTCGGTTTTCCATCTCTAACTCAAAAAAAAAAAAAGAATTCTTGACAAATAAAGTAATAAAAACAACAGAAAGATTAGAAACAAATCTTCATGGTATAATTCCTATAGGAAAAAAAAAGTACCCACTGTTATCCATGTCCATTGATTCTTTACTTGCCACATCTGCTCCAGATCTCACAGCTCAGGATCCACAAAATTTTATCTGTTTGTCATTGCTTCTTAGAATCTTCCTCCAGTATTAATTCAACCAGACTCTCCTACATCTCAGCAGATAGAGTTTCATGACTTCTCTGCATTTTTGTAGGCTAAACAGAAGAAAATTTTTGTCTTTGGGTGGCATAGTGCTGAGTCTGATCAAATGTTTTCTGGAACAAAAAAGAAGAGAAAGTGTTTTGGCAAGGTGGCCATTTTGTCAAGTTGTATTTAAGCTGAACTCTTATTTGGCATTTCAAAATAGCAATAAATGTATCAAATAGAATAAAAGAATAATACCAATAAGCAAGGAGGAATGGGGGGGGAAGCATTACAGGAAAGGCAACACATAAAAAACAAGCAGAGAAACTTGAAAGAAAAATGAATAAGCAATCAAAAATTCTTTTTTCTCCAATAAAATGAATAAATATTACAAAGTGAAAGAAATAAAAAAATACTTCTTATGGAAGGAAGAATATTGTACCAATTACCACAAGACTACAGGAAATAATTGGACAACTTCAAGAACTTTCAGAATGATTGAGAATGGCAATACAGAAGACTAAAGAAAAAATGTAGATGGAAATTAAAGAGAAATTCAAATAATTAAAGTAGAAATTATAAAGTTAAATAAGAGATCATGAAGAGCTAATCCAGAGAACTTCTCTTATCAACTGATCCATCAAAAATATTCATTTTGCTTGGCATTAGGGAAACAAATAGGAGGCAGTTGAGAGTTCAGTTTATAAAATACTGGACTTGCCTGGAGTCTTGAAGACCTGGATAATTTTTATAGATAGCCTCTCAGAGATCCCATATTGTAAAACAGAGGAAGAAGTCTTAAATTTATAAGAATAAAGTGCCATTCCCCAATTGATGAATGGGCAAAAGATATGAACAGACAATATTCAGATAAAGAAATCAAAGCCATGTATGAACAAATGCCCTATATCATTACAAATTAAAGAAATGCAAACCAAGACAACTTTGAGATATCACCTCATACCCATCAGGCTAACTAAAATGACAAATGTTGGAGGTGTATATGGGTAAATTAAACACTGGGTTTAGAGACGGGGAGAAGGAGGAATGTTTAGATGGAGGGGGATAACTAACTTAGACAAATACAAATGGGGAATCACACTCACAAACATAGGACTTGGGAAATGAGTGATGATAGTTGAGATTAACTATCACTTCAGACCTACCCAGCTAGAGATTACCTATTAACCTATAATGAGCCCGCTGGATTGTGAAGAAGGGATAACAAAAGGAAGTTAAAAAAACACTATTTAATATTGAATTTATGGGTAAGAGATGTCACCCTAAACTGGGTATATAAGGACAAAACTCAGGGACTGGGAGCTGGGTCAGGATCTACACTATACTAGCCCAGGCTGCCTGGAGCCTGACTGACTGGAAGGGGAATGGATGTCTCACAACTGAGTTTACTTCTGTTCCAGTGATGTTCAAAGGTTTCCAGAACACAGGTCCTCAGTAAAATTAATCCAAAGGGAGAATGAAGGCAGAGAGCTGATTCAGTCTGAGAGTCCACCTTTCAGAGCTGTGATCATTGCTCACACCTGCACTTCCTGGTAGAACAGATGACTCCTTGATAGAGAAAAATCCCCTCTCCTGGGCTCTCCACTAGAGGCAGTTAAAGACATCACGCTGTTCCCTCCATGACAGAATCCTCAGGAAAGTTTTCCTTCCTTGCCACTATTCCATCATTGGAACCTTTAGATCTTATCTGACAGCCTGGGAGCTATTTACACTAAATGTCTAAAATCTTAATTTATAAATTTGCCTATTACAGAGGAAATGTGGAAAAATGGGGATATTAATTCAGTTTGTTGGTGTAACTGTGAATTGATCCAACTATGTTAGAGAGTGATTTGGAATTATATCCAGAGAATTATAAAACTCAGTATACCCTTATACCCAACAATATCATTTACTGTTCTGTTTCCCAAAGAGATCTGGGAAAAATAAAAAGATCACATGTGCTCTAAAATGTTTATAGCAGTCCTCTTTGTGGTGACAAAGAATTGGAAATTGAGGGGATGCCCATCAAATGAGGAATTGCTAAACAAATCGTGGTAGACTATCATGATGGAATACTACTGCACCATAAGAAATGATGAACAGACTAATTTAAAAAAAAACTTGAAAATAAGTATATGAGATAAAAAACTGAGCAAAGAATAGAACCAGGAAAACTTTATACACAGCCAAAGAATTAATAATGGAAGAATAAATAGTGAATGTTACCTCTAGAATGTGAACAGAAAGATGAAACATGAAAGGCTTAATTTATATGTACATAATTAGTCTCTGGACTACCCCTTCTGTGATATAGGTGAGGTTGGAGGAGGGTGGGGACACTTGTCAACAGACTTTATTATGTAGATGTGAAAAAAAGTGAGATAAACCTATAGGAACTTTATTGTAATCCATGTAGGTAATTAAGCCACATCCCTGATAAGATCTAATTCAAATGCCTGCCATACTTACCCCCAGCTGCTTCCTAGGAAAGAGGGAGTTCCAATAAATTTATACCTCTGTCTACATAATCACACTTTCTGCTGCCTGTATTACATAAGAGGAATAATGGGAAATGTAGTTTTCAAGTCCCTTAATTGTCCACAGGAAGTTTATATCATGAATCTCAATATTAAGAACCACAAATTTCCAATATCACAATACTTTGAGACTTTAATGTCAATATACAACTGATAAGCAGGAAGACAGTAAAAAATATCTTGGAAATATGGTTCAAGAGTAGGATAGTCAACAATGAAAGACATTTATTAACCTCCTATTAAGTTCCAGGTACTGTGCTAATTGCTAGGAATATGAACACACAGAGAGAAGACAGCCTTTAACCTCAAGGGACTTATAATTAAATGGGGAAAGATAAAATACAAAAGGAAGCTGAAAAGATGAGGTGGGAAGAAGGTACTCTGTAGGGGTATGGTGAAGTCAGTCAGAGAAGTTCCAAAGTCATGTAGCTAGGCGAGAAATGAATTTCTGTATTGGACTCTCTCTTTAAATGGAAGCTGGAGTTCATGGCCCCACCTTCCAACAGGAGAGGCAGAGGGCAGGAATGAGGTGGAGTACCAATACTGATGAGATCTTACAGAATGATAAAGTTATTCTTATAATGAACCTACCTGGGCATGGTAAAATCATCCAAATATTAGTATATCAAATAGAATTCTCAAAACTTTACATTATCCTTCCTTTTTTCAAGAAAAGAACTGTATAATTCATAGTATAAAATGAAAAAACATAAAATATGAAATAGATATTATTTTAATGGAAAGGAATGATTAAGTACATGTGAGAATGATTGTTTAATCAGTTTTCTGAGTACACTCCAATTAAAAAAAAACCCTCTGACCTGATTCTATTTAAATGATTTATTAATGTTTAAAAAGTGGAGGAAAATATATTGACGTCAATTGTAATAGTTTTACATGGACGTTTAATCAAAATAAATGAATCATTATAACAAATAGACCAAAAGAGCCTAAAATCTGCCTAAGCCCAGAACCACTTGACTTAGTAGCCAAATGAAGTGATGAGACAGTCAAGGACAACTTATTTTAGATTTAGTCAATTGATAAATATTTATTAGTGAGCTACTATGCCAGTCACTGTGCTAAGTACTAAGGACAGAGATATAGTTTTATAAAGAAGGCAGTCTCTTTTTTCGAGGAGCTTACAATCTTTTGGTAGTAGACAACACACAAAAGGAAGCTGCAAACAGGGAGGGGACAGAGGTACTCAGTGCAGGTGTGTTTGATGGAGAAATCCAAAAGCAGTGTTGCTGGTGCAAATGGGGAGAAGACTGTGCTAACCCCCTTTTTTAAACAGAAGTCCTAGACCTCATGGCCCTGTCCTCCAACTATCTTTCAGAGGTACAGAGTTACTAATGACATATTTGTAACAGATTGACTAAATCTTGTAGGATAATGAGATTTCCTGATGATGAGTTTCCTGGGGAAAGAATATAGGATGGAGAATTCCAGAGAAATTCAAAAGTGGTATAGTTTTAGAATATCAACCATTTCTAGAATCACATCTAGAAGGACTGTGAAAAATTATGAACAATGATTTCATATAAAATTAAGAGAAACCATAGAGAGAAAAAACAGTTTAAAGAAGTCTTGATAAGAAACACAGTTAAGTAAAGTTATCCCAAGCGTATTTAAAGATAGAACTGGAAGGGCAATAATCATACTTTTGAAAATGGAAAACATCAGTAAACATTTTTAATTACAAACTCTTTTTCACCATCATGGACAGAAGAGTCACTATATATAGATGGTAACATCAAGTTCCAGATGAGCTGCATGAGGAAATGGAGAGGGATCGAAGTAAGCAAAGAAGAGAAAGCAGACGGACTAAAATACGAGGTCCTCTAGTACAGTGGAAAAAATATTGGCTTTGCTGGCACAAGACCTGATTTCAAAACCCTATTCTGTTACATACTCATAGATTTTGGACAAGTGACTTAACTTTTCTGGGCCTCAGTTTCCTTATCTATATAATGGAGTGATAGAATAAGATAACTTATAAGATCTCTTTCAGCTCTAAATATATGATCATATATACACATAGAAGAAATTTGTGCTGTTGGTGAAATAATTATGAAGGCATTGAGAAGTATATTTTCAAGATTATGAAAGAGGAGATGAAATCAAAGGCTTAGAAATAAAGTAAACCAGACCTTAATATTAGCAGGGAAAAAACAGACCAGAAGAATATAAATAGCTATTGAACCATGAACCAATTTTCCCTTCTATACAAAATTTTTATGAAATTAATCTATACACAGATCAAGGGCATTCTTGATAAAGTTATTGTAATGGAAACAGGCCAGCTTTGGCAAGTAATATTTCTACATTTTTACGATAACACAATCAACTAAAAGATGTGGTAGGCTTAGAATTTTACTGTGCTTATTGTTGGTTGACTTTGCCTTCCTTCTGAGATTACCTTCCATTTACCCTGAATAGATCTTTTTGTACATGATCTTTTCCAAAAAGGATCCCCATTAGAAAGTGAACTCTTTGAAGGCAAGAATTGTTTTGACCTTTCTTTGTATCCCCAGCCCTTAGTTACCTAAGAAGAGCTTAATAAGTATTTAATAAAAATTGACTTTTTTTTTTAAGAGGCATTTGGTTTGAGGGAGCAAAATGCCACCAAAGAGACTCTCTTCCAAAAAGTTATGTTTCATACTTATATTAAAATCATACAGGATTGCTTAAAAGACCAAATCAAAGCAAAATGCATTTATTAAGTTCCTTTTTATTGTGTTTCAGGAACTGTGAGGACAAAATGAAAGGTAAAAATAGTCCTTCCCCTCAAGTTTACAATGTAATGGAGGAGACAACTGGTAAACAATTATAAACAAACAAGATATATACAGGATAAATTGGAGATAATGTAAGAAAGAGAGCCCTAATATCAATCAGAACTGGGAAAATATTTTTCCAGAAGACCAGATTTTAAGTGAGATTGGAAGCAGGCCAGTGAAGGTAGGGGATAGAGAGGAGGAGGGAGAACATTCTGGGGAGGAAGGACAGTGAGAGGAAAATACCACAGAATCTCTAGATGCAGGTCCATCAAGGAGGCTGGTGACACATAGAATACATGGAAGGAAGGAAGGAGTAAGAAGACCCAAAAAGGGCAGGGTATGAAGGGTTTTAAAAATCAGAGAATTTTATATTGGATTCGTGGAGGCAAAAGGGAGCTACTGGAGTTTACTGATTGATGTGGAAATGGGGCATCATGCTATAGTTAGGGAGGATAAGAACAGATATAACTGTATTAAATGACCTGCCAATTATTAATATCAAACAAGGCATTATGCAGAGAATGTGTTTACTACTGTCATCAATAAGGTTCAAGACAGAGTTTAAGTTAGTTATTCTCTATAGATAGTGAGGCCATGCCTGCAGATCCTTCTCTTTGTGGATGGCTTTGGGCTAGTTGCATGAAACCCAAGAATATTGAAGAGGCTCCCCAGTGAGGTTCATAATTAATTATTCAAAAGAGATGGTTTAACTTCTTACCAAGAAAAAAAATAAATGTTATGAACAATGACTGTTGTACAGATTGTTGTTGTTGAGTCATTTTATTTGTGTCTGACTCTTTATAACTCCATGTGGGGTTTTCTTGGCAAAGAGAGTGAAGCAAGTTTGCTTTTTCCTTCTCCAGTTCATTTTACAGATGAGGAAATTGAGGCCAACAGGGTTAAGTAACTTGCCCAGGGTCACTCAGTGAGTAAATGTCTGAGGACAGATGTGAACTCAGAAAGATGAATCTTTTTGACTCTAGGCTTAGCACTCTCTCCACTGACCATCTAGTTGTTCTCTGTACAATTACATGCAGTCAGATGAACAAATTATAGATATACTATGTAGTAAAATAAAATAAATTCTCATATTAGTCCTGTCCAAAAATATTTCATTCCACATTTTAAGTCTATCACCTCACAGTTAGAAGATGCATAGCATTTTTCACTATTGGTCCTCTAGAACTATGGTTCGGTGATCATTGCAGTAATCAAGACTTCTTAAGTCTATCAAAATTGTTAATTTTTAATAATGTGGTTATTATATTATAGATTATTTCTCTGGTTCTCATTTCAATCTGTATCAGTTCATGCAAACTTCCCCAAATTTCTTTGAAATATCCTCTTTCATTATTTCACATTACAGAATAATTTTCCATTACATTTATATGATATAATTTGTTCAGCCAATATCCAAATGATCGACCCTTTAGTTTCCAAGTCTCTGTTTTTGCATTTAGGTTTTATGATTATTCTCTTACAATGATGACCATTATGGAAGTATGTTTTGCATGATAATACATGTATAACCCAGATCAAATTGTTTACCATCTCTGGGAGGGAGAAGAGAAGAAAGGGAGGTAGACAATTTGGATCTTATAAATTCAGAAAATATTTGTTGACAATTGCTATTACATGTAAATGGGAAAATAAAATATTTAAAAAAATAATTGCTTATTTATACCCTTTGACCATTTGTTAGCTGGGAATAGTTCTTCATTTTTTTTAAACATGACAGCTTCTTCATATGCATCAAACACCTCTCCCTTGCTCTCTGAGGAATCTTCAGTTTTAATCTTAACAATTTCAGTTCTATGCAGCAACACTGGTTGAATTTTAAAATTTTATTTAAAAGATGAGCCTCTGTTTCTGAGAGATTTGTGATCACTAAAGAAATTTTGCAAATTTCTGAAAGCCAACTGCCTGCTCTGTTCCTATTTAATTACAGGTCTACTTATTTAACATTTGCATCATGTTTCCAAGATTTTTACACTGATATAGGAGCCTTATAGCTTGCCCATCTACTTGCAAGTTGGAATTTGGACAATAGACATTCTTCTTCCATTTGTTTGTTGGTAAAATATTACAGAAAAGATAAAAACATCAATCATTGAATTTTTGTTAAGCATTTACTATGTTCCAACAGGACCATTCTGCTTGGTGTGCCTGTGATCAAAAAGGTGCTTTGTTTTATGAGCAAAAAAAAAAAAAAAATGAAGTTCAAAAGAACTGGGTTCTGTGTAAATTTAAAGACAACTCCTTTCCAAATGTTCACATGGGTTATTTGTGCCTGACCTGTGGAAGAGTCTTCTGAGCTCATATGAGTCTGATCAGCCACAGTTGGACACACCATACATTGACTCTGACATAATTAGGTCATTTTGGTCATCTTCAAGTATGAAGAACAACAACCAACCAAAAAGCTACATACCAGGCACTTTGTTAGACGTTAGGAATGCAAGTTTAAAGAAGGAAGCAATCTGTACTCAAAAGGTGCTTACATTCTGATTAGTGAATCAAATACATAGAAAAAAATAGACAACAAAAATATAAAATTAATAAATGAGAGAGAGAGAGAGAGAGAGAGAGACAGAGAGACAGAGAAGAGACAGAGACAGAGACAGAGACAGAGACAGAGAGACAGAGAGAGATTGGGAAGGAGCGAGGGTACACGTAGTTCAGAGAAATAAGGAAAAGCTTCGTGATGAAGATGATTACCTACTGCATCTGAAAGAAGGAGAGGGACTCTATGAGGCAGAAGTGAAAAGTAGTAAAAAGTACATTCCAGGAATACAAAGGTATGGATCAGTGATAGGGAGTGGCATGTAAAATGAACATAAAGGATAGTTTGGTTGGATTACAGTGCCCTGGGAGGCTGGAAAGATGGATTGGGATCATGTTGTGTATGGCTTTAAGTTAAACAAGTAAGTTTATATTTTAACTTAGAAGCAACAGGAAGCTATTGGAGTTGGTTGAATCAGAAAGTCATATAGTCATATTTGAGATTAAAGAAAATTACTTTGGTAACAGTGGGTAGTTTGAACTGAACTGGAGTGATGAGAAAATTGAGACAGGGAGAACAATTAATTATAAGAATGTTATAATATTCAAGTCTTTCACCCATTCTGAATTTATCTTGGTGTATGGTGTGAGATGTTGATCTAAACCTAATCTCTCCCATATTGTTTTCCAGTTTTCCCAGCAGTTTTTTTCAAATAGTGGATTTTTGTCCCCAAAGTTGGACTCTTTGGGTTTATCATACACTATCTTGCTAACATCACTTACCCCAAGTCTATTCCATTGATCCTCCCTTCTATCTCTTAGCCAGTACCATATTGTTTTGATGACAGCTGCTTTATAGTATAGCTTAATATCTGGTACTGCTAAGCCACCTTCCTTCATGTTTTTTTTTCATTATTTCCCTTGATATTCTTGATCTTTTGTTCTTCCAAATAAACTTTGTTATAGTTTTTTCTAATGTAGTAAAAACTGTTTTTGGTAGTTTGATAGGTATGGCACTAAATACATAAATTAATTTGGGTAGAATGGTCATTTTTATTATGTTAGCTTGTCCTACCCATGAGCACTCAATGTTTTTTCAATTGTTTAGATCTAGTTTTATTTTTTTGGAAAGTGTTTTGTAGTTATGTTCGTATAATTCCTGTATTTGTTTTGGTAGATAGATTCCTAAGTATTTTATATTGTCTAGGGTGATTTTAAATGGTGTTTCTCTTTCTACCTCTTGCTGCTCTAATGTGTTGGAAATATATAGAAATGCTGATGATTTATGTGCATTTATTTTGTATCTTGCAACTTTGCTAAAGTTGTTGATTATTTCTACTAGCTTTTTAGTTGATTCTCTAGGATTTTTTAAGTAGACCATCATATCGTCTGCAAAGACTTGAATATAAAGAAGGAAACTATAAGTAAATTAGGTGAACACAGAATAGTATACTTCTCAGATCTTGGGGAAAGGAAAGATTTTAAAACCAAACAAGAGTTAGAGAAAATTACAAAATGTAAAATAAATAATTTTGATTATATTAAATTAAAAAGGTTTTGTACAAGGGAAAACAATGCAACCAAAATCAGAAGGGAAACAACAAACTGGGAAAAAAATCTTTATAACAAAAAATTCTGACAGAGGTCTAATTACTCAAATATACAAGGAGCTAAATCAATTATATAAAAAAATCAAGCCATTCCCCAATTAATAAATGGGCAAGGGACATGAATAGACAATTTTCAGATAAAGAAATCAAAAGTATCAATAAGCACATGAGAAAGTGTTCTAAATTTCTAATAATTAGAGAAATGAAAATCAAAACAACTCTGAGGTACCACCTCACACCTAGCAGATTGGCTAAAATGATAGCAGGGGAAAGTAATGAATGTTGGAGGAGATGTGGCAAAATTGGGACGTTAATGCATTGCTGGTGGGGTTGTGAACTGATCCAACCATTCTGGAGGTCAATTTGGAATTATGCACAAAGAGCGATAAAAGAATGCCTGCCCTTTGATCCAGCCATACCATTGCTGGGTTTGTAACCCAAAGAGATCATAGATAAACAGACTTGCACAAAAATATTTATAGCAGCTCTCTTTGTGGTGGCAAAAAACTGGAAAGCAAGGGTATGCCCTTCAATTAGGGAATGGCTGAACAAATTGTGGTATATGTTGGTGATGGAATACTATTGTGCTCAAAGGAATAATAAACTGGAGGAATTCCATGTGAACTGGAAAGACCTCCAGAAAATGATGCAGAGTGAAAGGAGCAGAGCCAGAAGAACATTGTACACAGAGACTGATATATTATGGTAAAATCGAATGTAATGGACATCTGTACCAGCAGCAATGCAATGACCCAAGACAATTCAGAGGGATTTATGGAAAAGAACACTATCCACATTCAGAGGAAGAACTGCAGGAGTAGGAACACAGAAGAAAAACAATTGTGTGGACACTTGAGTTGATGAGAACATGATTGGGGATATAGACCTGAAAAGACCACACCCATGTAACTATGGATAATGTGTAAATAAGTCTTGACTGACCAGTGGAAATGCGAATTAGCTATGGTGGGGAGAGGGGGTGAGTCGGGGGATGGGGGAGGTAAAGGGGGTGAAGGGTAAAGTAAAAACATGACTTATGTAACCAGGGAAATTTTTTCTAAAAATAAAAAATTATTTAAAAAAAAGAATATTATAATAATCTATGTGAGGAGTAAAGAGGACCTGAAGCAATGTGATAGTTATATATATAAGGATCAAATGTGAAAGATGTTGTAAATGTAGAAACATCAAGACTAGGAAACTGATTAGATATATGTTGTGAAAGAAAGTGAGAAGGTCAGAATAATGCTAAAGTTATGAACCTTAGGCAAGGGAAAGATGGTGATGCCACTGACCTGCAGAGGGAGGTTTAGAAGATGGGAACATTTGGGAGGAAAGATAATGAGCTGTTTTAGATATGTTGATTTTAACATGTCTCTGGGAAATCTAGTGTGAAATGTACAGTAGTCAATTTGTGATACTAGATTGAAATTCATTAGATAGCCTGGGGTTGGACCTGGAAATCATTTGCATAAAGATGATTATTAGCAAGAAAAAGGTATAAAGGGAGAAAAGATGTCTTGGAAACAGAACTTAAGGGAGTATTAACACCTTATAAAAGGGAAGTAGTGGAGGATAAAACTAACCTAAAGAGAGATTTGTGAGACCCACTAGATAGTCATCACAAGAGTATTTAAAGACAAAGATTAAATGAAAACAAACATGAGAAAATGGAAAAAGATATGTAAATTCATACCATCTAGAACCATTATAACCACTGCATATGTACTATAACATCATAGTCATAAATATACTTATAGAAGAAGTAATAAAGGTATTAAAGAAAATAACTAGAGAGGAAAGAACTGGATTAGACAAAATTCATTCAGAAGGAATATTCTGTAGACAATACAACTTTGAGGGCGTTGAAAGACCAGCTCATAAGGTCTTTGACTGAAGGAAAGGTGGAAAAATATGGACTATAATAATATCACAGTCAGGTGACAGAGAGAACATAAACAATTATCAATCCATATGTCTACTTTCCCAGCTACCTATATTCTTTTTCTTTTCTTTATCTTTTTTGTTTGGAGAAAAATCTACATAAGCATAATTGAGTATTTATTTTAGAGAACAGACAGATGTGCAGTCAAACATCCTGATCTATATAAATCCTGCCTTTTGAATTTAATCACATTTTTTCCTTTTTAAAGGCATTCCTCTTCTCAACAAAAGAAAGAGGGGGGAAAACCCTATAGTATTTAGAGTAATATACTAACATTCATTACTTTCCAACTATAGTTTCAATGTAATACTGTTTAAAATTGTGTGGACCTATAGATACAAAGAATTTTGTTGAGTCACTAATTATGTTATCCAGAATTCTTAATGGGATAAAATAATAAAGACATCCTTTATTTTGTTTCACTAGTCCTGTGCAGCTATATAAACTTGGTAATCTTATTGACTGTTGAGGGAGATGCATACTTGGACCTACTTCACTGGGCTCAAAGCAAGATGGGAGATGGCCTGTACAAAAATTACTGAATGCACATGTGAAAGCAAATTTGCAATCACTTGTATCATTATTTTTAACAACAGAACAGCTATTCCTTAGGGAAGCCTAAATGTAGAAGTTTCAGGTTTTTAAATACAACAGTTTTTTAGTTACTTATGCATGAAGAAAGTAAAAATTGGATTTTTTTTGTATTCTAAAAATATGATTGAATTCATTTAACTAAAATATCATCTAGGAAAAATACATGGTGTGAGGAGGCTAAAGTATAGTAATGACAATGACAAATGCAAGAAATGGCTTAAGGAAAGTCATCCATGATATGCATGACCACCCATCAGATGGATCGATCATATAATAAGAATAATAGAAATCCCAGTTTTACATTGGCATCCATGATATATTTGGGGATCCAAAATAAGGTATTCAGGGAATTGTACCAATGTTTTATGTGGGATTTATGGAAAGATATAGACATGGGTCTTATAGGACAATAAGATATGTATAGTAATTTGTGCCAGTGGAAGAAATATCCACAACAGTGAATTTTAGGTTCTACTGAAGTCTAAATGTAGCCTAAAGGCTGACATTTTTTATACATTTGTGAGTAGAAAAAAATGAAAGTTATGATGAAACTGAAGAGTTCTTTATAACAGTTACTTATAGCGTTATATTTATAGACCAACAACATGAATCTAGGAAACTACTTATATTGAATGAGCAATTATTTCTCAGGAAAGGGACTAGTGTATATGTTGGTATTCATATTTCTCCATCATGGCTAGGTTTTTGGTAAACATAAAGCTATTGCAAAGAATCTCTTTAAGCCCAGTGGGAGGAGATATTTTTTCCAATCCTAATAAATGAACCGAAGTAACTTTGAAACATTTAAGAACTCTGATCAATGCAATCACCAACCATGATACCAGGAGTCCAAAGATGAAACATATTAGCTACTTCCTAAAGAGGGATAATGAACTGAAGATGAAGAATGAGACATATATATTTGGACATGCAAAATATAGTATTTTTTTGTTTGATCATGCACATTTGTAACAAGGATATTGTTTTTCTTTTCTTGCCAGTGTGGAAGGGGGAAATGCTTGTTAATTTAGAATTGAAAAATGTTAAAGAAAGAAAAAGAAAATGAAACAAAGTGTCCTATAACAATATTTGCAAAATACTTTATATACAATATTTTATTTGATCTTCACAAAACACTATCAGTTAGGTACTAATATAGTCCTTTCATAAGTAATGAAACTGAATATCAGAGATGTTATGAGGCATGCCCAGGGTTGCACAGTTAATGTCAGTGGGGATTTGAGTCTTGGATATTTTAAATATCTACATACATATACACATACACACATGTATGCATACACACATATATATTTATATATGCCATTTTGACATTTGGAAGGAAATATAATGTCTACTACTAAGATAGAATAGAAGAGGAGAATTAGGATAAATTATATCTGAGTGTATCATGTTGCCTGAACTGGTGGGACTTACAAGGTATCCTGAATGCAAATAGACAGATTCTCATAAATATAGAAATTTGATGCTCAAACTCAGTCATCATTCAAACTCTATTCTTCAGTCCTCATTGACTTGTACCTTATTTCCACTACCCCTTGACTCAACCTCTCCCAACGTCTCAAGGATCTTGCTCTGCCAAGTCTCAGTCTTGAATTACCCCTACCACCTATTCATTGTCTTTGCTCCTACTCATATAATATTGAATCAGATTTGAGAAAATTACCATGATGACTGTGTCCATTACAAATTCATACTACATAATCTTAACTGTTCATTGTGGAAAGATAATCCTTCTATACCTCTTTAATTGATTCATTATCTTACTCACTATAGTACATTTCATTTTCCAAAATTTTTCCTCCCTCCTCGAAACCTCTCTTGACTTTCCTTCCATTCACTGTCTCATCTGAGAACCTTAAAGGAATTGAAGCCATTCACTGAGAGCTCCCTCTTCTTCCTTTCTCCTCCTTTCACCTCATTTAGATACCTTCCATTTCTATCTCCTCTTTCACTTCTATTTCACATGAAATGGTCTTTTTTGTAAGGCTACCCCATCTACATTCACAAGTAATCTTGTTCTGTCCTGTCTTCATTAGATTTCCCTCTATATCATCCCTTCTCTCTCATTAATCTTCAATCTCGCTGTCTGCAAGCTGCTTCCCTGTTGACTATTAATATACTTATCTCTTCCCCTAACCTGAAAAAACCCATACTTGATCTAGTCATCCATAACATAAAAGGAAAGAATGGGAAAAATAACCCTAGGGAAACAAGTGGTTCTATTGCTTTAGGTCACTGTAACCATGAAGGATCATGAGAAAAATCCCTTTGTCAGCATAGCTATCACAAGAGTCAAGTTAGTTATACTAGTCTATCTAATTTAGAAAATGCTATAATGTTTTAGTGACATTACATAGAGTGCATAGTAAATGGGCCTTCAGGTCAGAAAGGTCTATATTTGAATCCTGGGCATTAGCAGAGTGAATCTCTGGGTAATTTGTTTAATCTCCAGTACTCTCAGACAACTTTTTAAGTCTATAAGTTATAGACATTAAATGTATATTTCTTCTACTAGTATATTATGCTCAGTTTTGCTGGATAGATGATTCTTGGTTATAGTCCTAGATACTTTGCTTTGAAGAGTATAATTTTCTACACCTTTCAGTTCTTTAATGCAGAAACTATTAAGTCCTATGTAATCCTGACTATGGCTTCACAATATTTGAATTGTTTTTTTATGGCTGCTTGCAGTATTTTCTCCTTGGCTTGGCTATAAGTCCTCAGATTATTAAATTTTGGGTCTCTTTCAGGCAGTGATGGATAGATTCTTTCAATTTCTATTTTCTGCTGTTGTTTGAGAACATCAGGAAAGTTCTTTCTGACAATTTCTTGCAATATGATATCTGGACTCTTTTTTTGGTCATGGATTTCAGGCAGCCCAGTAATTCTTAGTCTACCTCTCCTGGATCTATTTCTAGGTCAGTTGTTTTTCCTATGAGATATTTCAGCTTTCCTTCTATTTTTTCATTCTTCTGAATTTGTTATAAATTAGAAACAAATGGCTAGTTTTTAGTGGTGAAAGTAGCCTCTACAATACAAGCAATATAAACTGAAAAAAATCATAGATGATTGAAAAAAAATAATAAAACCATCCTTCTCCCTTAAAAAAGAAAATAGAATATTAATAGCAAAAACAACAACAACAATAATAACAAATAGTAAGCTTTACAAATATTTTCTCATTTTATCCTCACAACCACCCCAGGAGGGAGGTGCTATTATTATATCCATTTTATAAATAAAGAAATGGAGGCAAACAGTGCTTACATGACTTTCCCAGTGTCTATGCAAATCTGAAATCATATCTGAACTCAGATCTCCCAAAGTTCAGGCATATAGTTCTTTCTACTCTACCATCTAGTTTTCAATATTAGAGCAGGAAAGAACTTTAAAGAAACTTTAAACTTTTTTTAAACCAAGCTCATTGTTTTATAGATGAAAAAACTGAGGCATAAATATTTAACAACTTTCTCAAAGTCACATAAGTAGTTAGAATGGAGATGGGACTAAATCAAGGTTATTTAACTCTTAATCCAATTGTTTTTTTTAAATTAAATCTAAAAAACACATTTCTAAAAGCTCAAAGTTCTGCAAATAGATAAGTCAAACTTCAAATAGAAAAGGATCTTTTTTTTCAGAACACAGATGGCACTCTGGTGAAACAGGTGAAGCCACAGGTTTTGTCCCCCTAACAAGTAGATTGCCTCAGAGTGTAATGAGTTCTGGGTCCCTGGAAATTTTGAAGCAGAGGCTTGTAGGGGATGCTATAGAGAGAATTTACGTACTGAGTAAAGTTTGAATAATTATATGACCTCTGAGGACTCTTTCAACTCTATGATTCTATAGTTCTTTCCTCATCAAAACTTAGAGGGCAGTTTTTATGATGGAGAGAGCACAGAGCTTGAATCTGAAATCCAATTTTTCCATTTACTACCTATGTGATCTTGGACAAGTCATAGTCTCCCTTGCCCTAGTTTCCTTATCTTTAAAATGAGTGGTTTGGAGTAGATGACCTCTAGGCGACTTCTTTCAATCCCTATACTTCTCAGCTAGAGACTGGTAGATAGAAAGAGAGTCTATGATTATCACTATCTTTCCTCAAAGCCTATCTAGGTGCCATCAGCTATAATTATCTGGTTATATACATCAGACCACTAGGCAGATGGTAGGGAGATAGTGTGTACTGCTCTGTCACCACTGTCCTTTCCTGGTCTTTAAGCTTTACTCCTACTTGTTCAAATCAGGAAAATTTCTAAGACCAAATGGCTGAAGGTTGAACCATACAGTGTATTTAGTGTTACTTGACTAAAGTTTCTAGATCTATTGTCTTCCTTCCACTCTTTAATGTGACTTTTTGTACTCCCTGGTGCTATACTGGACTTGTACAATGCCTGAATTTCCATCCCATATAGTTTATCTGCAGTTATTTATAGGTGTGTTTCCTTTTCTCTGTTAAGGCTGAATCACAGTTAACAGCATATTGGCCATTTTCACATCAGGTAAAGTAAACAGATTCCTTTCTATACTAGTAGCCAGAAGCCTGTTAATGCCCTAATGAAAGCAATTCGTTATCAGCTAAGTTACAATGAAGCTATGAGAGAGAAAAGGTTAATCTTGCCTACTGGGTGTCTTACTGAATTAGATGAAGACTGGATTTCATTCCTTTCTATGGACAACTAATTTAAAAAAGAAATAGCCTAGATTTTTATTAATTGATTTATTTAGCCATTTATTATTTATAGGCTTTGTTTCCCTTTCTCTTTACAGTTTTGCAAAAACTTCCTTGAAATCTATACTTCTAGCTCTTCTACTTCTACTCTTTCCTCTCATTGTATTTTATTTTCAGAAAGATTAGGCTCTGGGAAGGGATCCACTTTCTGCTATTTGAGGCCAACAAAACAAAGAACAAATCTAACCCTCTTCCAAATGAAATTTCTTCAGATATGTGAAGAAAGCTATCATGCCTGCCTCTGCCCCTTCCCCCGAGTCTTCTATTCTTCGGGATAAATATCCCAATTTCCTTTGATGGATACTCATGTAACATGGACTGAAGGTCCTTCATTATATAGGCTATAAAGTTGAAGTAAAAAACAAAGAAACAAACAACAACGGGAGTCTTGGAACAGAAGCATCCTGGGTTCCCTAATTTTTTGATTGGGATCTTCAGATTTATCACTGAACTTATTTCATCTAAGACTTTTAATGAATTTGTCATGTTATTGAAAGTGCATATCTCATTAGCACCATTTGTCATTGCTGAGATCTAAAGTTCACAATTGGTCTCAATAGTCTTTTGAATCCATTGTTGACAAGGGAAATACTTATGATGAGTGAGTGGCACTTAGAGGAATGTCCATAAAGACATATGCAGAGAGGTTTGGTTTATAGACCCAGCTGCCTCCTGGGGCATTGTAGTTTCCCCTACTTTCATTTATGGCCTCTCTCGTGCAAATCAATTATCATTCTGATTGGTTTGCTAGAGTAATCATTTAATATAGAATCTCTCATTCTGTGTGCCAGATAGTTTTGGAGTTTATTCAAATACAATGGATAAGTGGTATACAATATACAAAAATGCATATAAATGTATTTATATGTGTATGCATATGTATCCATGTTTGATGCCTCTCCCCTAGGAGACTTTAAGGCTGAAATAATTGGAAGAAAAGAATTTGCATCTGAATTCAATCATCTCCCACCATTTAAACTGGTTGTTGGCTATAGTACATAGTGATTTTATCACTTGGAAAGTCTTTTTTCTGAACCACTATATGGATTAGAGAGTATTTGTTACTAGCAGTCAATGGTTTTACTTCTAGTAAAGTATCTCTTTGTCTCAACCTGTCCATCTGGGAGACCAACGAATCATCAGTTGACAATGAGTGATTTTTATGAATTCTGTTTACTAGGCCTCCAGTGGTCTCAGGGGCTATTTTGTAAATGGGCAAATTGCCTAATATTTCCATAACTAGATATGGAAACACTTCCCATCAGTTTGCTAACTTGTGTTTATCAGAAACACCAAGATTTCCCAGCTGTATTCTGTCACCTTATTGAAAGTCCTGCCAATCAACACCAGCAGTGATTTTCACCCAAACCTGTAAGATTATACTGTGTTTACTGTTTTGAGACTCCTCTTCCATGACACTGAGGAAGCAAATGAAAAAGATAACACTTATGCCTCTTCAATACCCCAGAGAATTGCTTTGGATTGGCTTGGTTCATAATTTACTCTAGATAATTTGCTAAGGATATCTATGTTTTATATAGTAGAATATAAGTTCCTTAAAGGCAGAGACTATTTTATTTTTGTCTTGGTGTCCCCAGCCTCTAACAGGGCATCCTACACACAGCAGTCACTTAAAAAAAAGTTTAAGTTGAATTGCAGAATTGACCATGGGCAAGTCAATTAATTTCACTGCGAGTCTCAAATTGCTCAATTGTAAATGGAAATGATAATACTTCTACTATCTACTCCAAAGGGTCATCAAAAGGAAAGAGCTTTGCAAACAAAAGCATTATACAAATATGAGCCATTGTTATTATGTTGAGTTCTCTGTTAATCTGTGTTCATCTCTGCAAAAGTGGGAGGAAGTGGGATGGGCTAGAGACAGATCTTATTGTTAGAAGGGTGAAGTGGTAATGAAAACATTGTCTAGACTTTGTTAGTGCACACTTGTCTAGGGCTCCCTTATTCTGTGCTGTAGAGAGCCTACAGATGGGGAAGGAAGCAGTCTGTTTACAATTCCTGCTTGTCTTGAAGGCTTGTGCTATTTCAACATTGCAATTTTTGAAATTATTTTGCTAGCATATTATATAATTGTTGTGCAAGTAAAGTTCACATGGAGTCCACCAATGGCACATCATGACTGATTTGACCCAAACTTGACCTATATAATGGACAATAGAAAGCGAGATCCAGTGAAACTGCACATTGCCTGTCCCAGAAATGAGAGAATCATGTAGGCAAAAAGTGCTTGGCAACAGGGTCAAGAGAACACAGGAAATAGACATTCCATAGTAACCAGAGATAGGTTCAGGAAGACCAAACCCATATCAGACTACTTGGGGTTGTGCTGAGGCTCCATTTTTAGCTGGATTATATACATGACAGAAGACTCCAGAGGAGCATTCACTTTAGAGCATCCATGGCTAGATGACTCAGGATAATGAAATATTTTTAACTATACTCATAAATATTGTTAGTGCAAGATGAAATTTAACTACATTTGGGATGTATCATGTTTTTGAATTTAACTCATGATTGCATTAGTGTAAGGATTTGCCAATGAGAAAACTCCTTTTATCAAATTACAAAATAATCCAGATTGCTATCTGCTTTGCAATTTATAACAGTACTAAAAAGTTATTACATGATCTTTCTAGGTTCATAGAGATAGTTTCTGCCAGAAGATAAGGGCTTCCTGTCTCCAAAGCTGTTTCTTTGCTTTTTTTTTTAAAACCCTAATCTTCCATCTTAGATTCAATTCTGTGTATTGGTTCCAAGGCAGAACAGTGGTAAAGTGTAGGCATTTGGAGTTAAGTAGCTTGCCTAGAGTCACACAGTTAGGAAGTGTTTGAGGCCAAGTCTGAACCCAGGATTTCCCATTCTCTGAGCCACCTAGCTGCCCCTAGCATAGTTTCTTAATCACTGGTCAGTAAGCAAGTGTTTAATACATAAATGGTTTTTGATTGGGTGAGGTAGGTCTTCAGGTGGAGGCTAACCTAGATCACATCTTAGGTCTTTGCCAGGTTGAAGAGTCTTTGATTCTGATTGCTAAAGTTTTTCCTATTTCTCAATATAAAAAGCATTAGTCCATGTTCAAAAGAAGAATAAATCCTACTGCATTATTTTAGGGTTGTGGTTCTCAAAATGTCTTTACTATTTCTTTTTTTTTATCCTGGCCACAAAAAAAGAGATGGTTGGGTGCTAAACAGGACCCACATTTGGCAAGGAAAGGAGATACACTAAGGGATGAATAATTAAGAAAAATTAGTTCAGCCAAGATTCAGTCAGAAAGGTAGGAAGAAAATCTGTTGGGGCCAAGTAGTCAGAGGAAGCAATGCTACTCAAATTGTCAGAGGCCACTTTGGATCTAGAGTTTAATTTAAGATTGTCCCTGTGAGAATACAAAGAAAAATATGTTATGATTAAAATTACTTTTTTGGGTAAGAATATAAATGTATTGATTATATTGGATTAAATGTATTGATTATATTGGATTTGTTGGTTAGGCCAATATCATAACCAATAAAGTGGCAGAGGTCTCCATGGCACCCTCAGGACCAGGAATGACCTCAGCTGAGTCAGGCAGCTTAATAAATAGATTTTTAGGAACTCATTATTCAGACCCTCCCTTGAACATTCTGAGATGTCTTTAATAGGTGCTAGCTAATTAAAAGGTGGCCAGTCAACTTATCCACCCCTACTCATCAGTACAAGGCCATGTATGCAGGAAAAGAACCCTTCCCCCGACCCCATTAACCAAATTCTATTAAAAAGAAAAACATTCCTTGAGATTCCCAAGGACAAAGAAGATGTAAAAAACAGCAGACTGGATAATATCTCTGATCCAGATTCCAGACATAGGAATACACAGTAATTTCTGCTAATATATAGGAATTAATCTAGTATATGAAAAATAAATTCTCACAAGTAGATAGAAAGATAGGAGCAATACCTGCACCTGTGGAAGTAAGTAATGCCATAAGGATCACAAGGGCTAATAAAACATAGCAGGAAGCACAAGGCAGTTTTTAGGTTCCATCCACAAGCATATTTTTCAGCTGGCTCTTCAGCTTTGATGATGGGCACCTTCCCAGGAGGGAGAGAGCAGGATGGTCTTGCCCTTCCCCTTTACCTTTTAATGACTAGGTAGGTCACCTCAGGTGACTGCAAAGTTTATCCATATGTGTCAAGAGACTTGTAAGATTAGTAGTTATTGTTCTGTTTAAACTTATTATTTTTTTTTACAACTAGTTAATCTTTACTAGACTATATGGAGGAAAACCAAGGTGTGGTCCTAAAGCTGTCATCTCATCAGCTCCCATGGATATCATTACCATTTCTAAGTTTATGATCTCAGATATATCTGTCCTGCCCCAAATTCTCTGTTGCTGATCTCCAGTCTTGCATCTCCTATTGCCATTCTAGAAATCTCAGAATGGATGCCCAGTGAACACGTTAAATTCAACTTGTCCAAAACAAAACTCCTTAGCTTTCATCTGGGTAATATATTTTATATACTCCTCTTTATCTCCTGTGACAGAGCCACCTTTGTAATGCAGACTCTTATCACCCCATTCCTGGACTCTTGAAATAGCCTATTGGTGATTCTAACTGTGTCAAGTCTCTCCCCTCTTCAATCCATTCTCCATTCAGCTACTAAACTTAGTATGGGTTCATTTAGCATAATACTTGGCACACAGTAGGTATTTAATAAATGTTTATTGACTGATTGATTGCCACTAAAATTAAGTTCCTGTTTTAGACCAGGACTAGCATGCTGATTGGCCTGTGAGGCATTATCATATTGATTGCTGTAGAAGCATTTAATCCAGGATGACATAAAAACAATAGGATTTTATCTTCCTTTGGGTCAGGTGACAATGATGCTTGGCTACACCAGTTCTGGTGGCCAAAGAAGAATCATTGTTTCCTTCTCATGACTCCAGTGAAGTCTTTAAGTCAACTGGAATTCCTACATGCACTATAATACAAAGACAATCTTGAAAAAGGAAACTTTTGATTAACTGACAGATTCTTTTAGTTAAATAGAGTGAGGGCTGTAGTGTAATACAGGCTATTTGTTTTTTCTGAATTCCAATACTTGCTATAGTGGTTTAAGGTGAGATTTTGCTCCAAGTAGGTTTGTAGCAATAAGGACCAGCATATTAAAGGTTTCCTTAATTCCTTGCTGGTTGTACTGAAACAACACAATCAAAGGCTTGGAGGAATATCAGAAAGATTGGGTGACTCTTTGACCTCTGTTGGCCTTTAGAGAATTTCTCTGGTTTCAAACACCAAGCTATTTAATGCTTGTGCCAACTCTGTGTCCTTGGAATATTAAGATAAATTGTATTTTTCACATTTTATCCCCATTCTTTTGTTCAACAAATAAGGTAAAAGACTTTACTGATATGAGCATTGTGGCTTAGAGATGTATAAAGAATGCTTTCTGTGATGAGTCAGTCTTATAAGAAAAACTAAAATGGTCCTTAATAGATGGCATTTTATTATGGGATATTTTGCTTTTAAGGCTATCTTTGAAAATGAATGATGCCTCCTGAATACTTGTCCTTTGCAGCCTAAATTCCTTATTCAGGAACTCAATATCTAGTTCTAAAAAGATAAGGACTCTCTTTAATGGCATTATCTTTTTGCCTACTCATGAAAGTCCCAGTAATATTTGTGATAAATAATGGAGGTTTAAAAAATACATTTTTATAATAGTAGAATCCATCATGTCAGACCTGTGTAGATCACTCTGGTACTGGACAATAAAGACTTCTGACAGCTTTATTGAAGCATATCATATTGGACCTCAAACCATTATTCTGTGTCATGCACTGAAAGTTGTTAGATGGCACAATGTGGAGATTGGGAAGGTTGGAATCAAAAGGACCTGAGGTCAAATCCTACCTCAGACACAAAATAGTTATGTGATCCCAGGTAACCAAGTCACTTGTTTGTATTCCTGTTTTTCAATATGTAAAATGGAGATAATACCTATCTCTCAGTATTGTTGTATGAGATGACATATGTAAAGTGCTTTGCAAATCTTAAAGCACTATAGAAATGCTAGTTATTATCATTATTATTGACTGTTTTCTTGAACATGATCTGAAAATGTGCTTGATTTTAAAATGTGCAACCACATGTGAAGGATATTTGGATGGTCAGATAGTACAGTTCAGTCTCTTCAGTCTGGCATTTAAGGCCCACCAATATGGGCTCTCATGATTTTTGGCTACATCCTCCATTACTCATGTATATGAAATTTCTGATGTAGCTAAACAGTTGAGCAAATCCATATCCCTACTCATACCGTTGCTTACCCTAGCCTCTACAACTGGAATACCTCCTCCCAAATTCTTCTTTTATTTCTGATGTCTAACATGGAAGCTTCTTTGACTATTCCCCAGACCTCTCTCCTTTTTTTTCAATTCATAATAATTACAGGCAGAGGAAATTATTTGTGGATAATAACAATAGTGGGCTTTACCTTATCCTCTTTTATTAGGCTAATCTTCATTCCTTAACTCACCTCTTTTGTTTCCATTACTTTGTTAAAAACAAGTCTTCATTAGAAATGATCTGTTCTTTTCCCCCCAGGCTTCAGAAATCTTTTCTCCTAAAGTTACTTTATGGGTGCTCTGTCTGTATCTTGATTGTGCTTATTGATGCCCCTGTTTTATCCTCAATTAGAATGGAAACCCCTTAAGAGCAAGGAATGCTTTTGAGCTTTCTTTGTATCCTTGACCAGTACCTGGCCCAGTGCTTAGCAAATGCTTATTGATTTGTTACTATTCATATTGAATTTTTTTCATTTTTTACATGTTGATCCAATTTTTAATAATTGTTTTCTGACACTTGACAATAGATGTGCTCTCCCTCCCTCTTTCCCCCCCTCCCTGAGAGAGCAAGTAATGTTTGCCATGTTGTGAAAGAAGACACATATTCCAGAAAAAAATTCATGAAAGAGATAAAATGAAAAATGGTATACTTCAATCTATATTTAGACTTCATCACTTCCCTCTATGTGATGCACAGCTTCTTTTCAGCATGAGTTTCTTACAGTTGTCTTGGATTCCTGCTGAAATAGTTGTTATTTACAACTGATCATTGTACATTATTGCTGTTAATATTTACAGTGTTCCCCAAGTTTTCATCACTTCACTTTGCATCACTTCATAAAAGTCTTCCCAGGTTTTTTATGACCATCCTATTCATTATTTCTTGTGGCACAATAATATTCCATTACAATCATACCACAACTTGTTTATCCAGTCTTCAATTGATGGACATCCCTTCAGTTTCCGATTCTTTGCCAAAACAATAAGAGCTGCTATAAATATCTTTGCACAAGGATCTGTTTGGGATGTGGTCCTAGTAGTGGTTAAAGGGTATGCATGATCTTACAGCCCTTTGAGCCTGGTTCCAAATTGCTCTCCAGAATGGCTGAATCAGTTCACAACTCTCTTAACAGGCCATTAGTGTCCCAATTTTCTCACATCCCCTACAACATTTATCATTTTCCTTTTTTGTCATGTTGGCCATCTGATAGGTGTGAGGTGGTAACTCAGAGTTGTTTTAA
This sequence comes from Gracilinanus agilis, assembly GCF_016433145.1. Classification (NCBI taxonomy): domain Eukaryota; kingdom Metazoa; phylum Chordata; class Mammalia; order Didelphimorphia; family Didelphidae; genus Gracilinanus; species Gracilinanus agilis. The sequence continues at coordinate 408,417,834 of NC_058133.1, read as the reverse complement.
TTTGTTTTTATCTAATTAATAGTGATTTAGTCAGCAATGTTAGGATTTAGGACAACTCCAAGGGACTCATGGAACTGATGGAGTCTGAATGCAGATTGTAGCATACTGTTCCTCACTTTATTTCCTCCAGGAATTTTTCTCTAGTGTAAGTGGTATGTGTCCTTCACAACACAATTAACATGGAAATATATGTTACATGATAACACCTTTATACCTACCATCTTGGGGACAAGGGAGGGATGGGAAGGAAGGAGAGAACATGGATTGCAAATGTCAGAATATGAAAATTAAAAATTATACTGATATGTAATCTGGAAAAAATCTTAAAAAATATTGAAATCATGATTTGAAGCATTTTTTCATATGACTAAGGATAGTTTTAACTTCTTCATCTGAGAACTGCTCGTTCATGTCTTTCGACCATTTATCAATTGGGGAATGACTTGTACTCTTTTAAATTTGACTCAATTTTCTATATATTTGAGAAAGGAGGCCTTTGTCAGAGACTCTTACTATAAAATTTTTCCCCAGTTTGTTGTTTCCCTTCTAATCCTGGTTGTGTTTGTTTTGTTTGTATAAAATTTTTTAAATTTAATGTAGTCAAAGTTATCTATTTTTCATCTTGTTTCATCATAAATTCTTTCTCTAGCCATAGATCTGACAAATATACTATTTTGTGCTCCCCTAATTTGTTTATAATATCAACTTTTATTTCTAAATCATGTATCCATTTTGACTTTCTTGATGTAAGGCATGAGATGTAAGTTTATGACTTATTTCTGCCATATTGTCTTCAGTTTTCCTGGCAATTTTTGTTGAATAGTGAGTTCTTCTTCCAAAAGGTTAGATCTCTGGATTTGTCAAATATTAGGTTACTATTGTAATTTACTACTGGGTGTTGAGTGCCTAATCTATACCATTAATACACAATTTCTCAGCCAGTACTAGATTGTTTTGATGGCTAGTCCATCTTCCTTCATATTTTTCTTTCATTAATTGCCCTGATATTCTTGGCCTCTTGTTCTTCCAGATGAATTTTGTCATTATTTTTTCTAGCTCTATAAAGTATTTTTGAGTAGTTTGATTATTGTGCAATTAACTGGAAAATCCCACTGTGCTTGTTTTTTTTTTTAATTTAAAAAGCACTTTAATTAATTGTCAGTATTTATTAAACACTTGGTATTTGTAAGATGCTGTGCTAAGCACAGAGAATACAAAGATAAAATTAAATAGTCTCTATTCTCAAGGAATTTACATTCTACTAGTAATAGGGTATAATTAATATATATATATATAGGCAGAGAAGTATATAATACCAGGAAATTTGAAAGAGAAAGAACTATCTAGGGAGAGAATCAAAGAATATTTTATGGAGGAGATGGCCCATGAACTGAGTGAGCCCTAAAGGAAGTCAAGGATTCTAAGTGCAGAGATGAGGAAATAATGAATTTCATGTGAGGACCAGACTGTGTGAATATATGGAGAGAGGAGCTGAAATACTAAGTTCAGAGAATAGCTAGTATGCCAGTTTGACTCAGCAGAGTAAAATATAGCTTTAGTTATTTTCTTCTGAGAAGGTATCACTAATACATATGTTCAAATCATAAGATTTTTAACGGATATAATCATAGTGATAATTATATTGATTATCAATACCAAGTGAAGCATAAAACAAGAAGACATGTTCAAAAAAGGTGTTGGCTATTGTTATTGAGGATTTATAGCACATATTTAGATTATATTGTCTTATTGCATTCAAACTCAGAAAACTATAGATTTATCGTGAATTCTATGGCCATTTGAAGATGCTGGCCTTGTAATTCACAGAAGAAAAACCAAGTAGATGAACAACAAATGTTTCCCAGATTATGATGATGCAGTTGGATGGTCATACCATCTGGTTAATCTATAATTGCATATTTCAAAAGTCTATTGAAAATGAACAATGAAGTGGGACGAGAATTAAAGAAAAGGAAGACAGCGAATTTATTTAATTTATTGTCATTTGTGTAATGATCTAGTTACCTTCAATACTGAACTACTACTCTATGCCACACAAACCCATCTCTTAGGAATGAATTTTGTCTCAGTGAATTTATGGTTTATGAATCATGAAACATTAAGATTTCAAAAGTGTCAACACTAAAGTTTACCTAAAAAGCAAAGACACATAATAGGTTTAAATAGCCTACACCTTATCAATAATAATGATCTATATGTATTCAAGAAATGGTGCAAAATGTATCAAGGACAAATTTGACCAGAAAATGAAATAAAATGAGCATAAAGAATAAGAGATGAGGGGCAGCTAAGTGGCACACTGAATAGAGTGTCAGACCTGCAGTTGGGAGGACCTGGGTTCAAACCTGATCTCAGACAATTCCCAGCTGTGTGGTCTTGGGCAAGGCAGTTAACCCCATTTCCCTAATCCTTGTCCTCCTGTCTTTAGACTTGTTACTAAGGCAGAAAGTAAGGGTTAAAAAAAAAAAAGAAAGCGATAGCATAAGTATTACACCGATACCTCCAAATAGAAAATAGATCCAAGGGAGAAGTGAATTGCATCGAGCAACTCATATTTAGGGAATTTCTAAGATATAAACAATCACACAGGATAAAAAGATATGGAATAAGGTGTGAGATACACAGGTGGAAGGAGCATTTACACCAATGAGAATATACATTGAAGTAGTTACATATTTTGGCTAAGCATTTGCATCATGGCTAAACTTTTCTGACACTCTGAGATGCATCTTTTTATACCTTTTTTTTTTCCAGTGGCAACGTAATTTCAGAAAAGATATGTTTTTGGAATCCATTCTCCTCATTAATGACAGTACCACTGAGTCATTGCTCATCTTAGTGTTTGTGTCTCCTCTCCTTTACTTGACTGTAAATTTTCAAGGCTCTGTCCTCGGTATCTTCCACAGCACCCAGCACAAAACCTCTCAGACCATAGTTAAATGCCAGTTGATTGAATGACTACTGTGGTCTTAATGTATCATCAGGAAATTCTCTCTTATCTTTAAACCAGACTCCTTCCCCCTGTCACAGCATCGGGCCATTTCCTCTTACTTTGCACCAATGGTTTTGAAAACTGGCCATTGTGACAGTGTACTTAAAAGAATATTCTTGCATTGATCCTTATGTTTTTCTACTTTAATATATTTTGTTAAAGTGAAATTTGCAACATTGCTTTAAGATCTGACTGTATGAAGGACATTGGATTAAGGAGAATTAGTTTCTTCATAAGTGAGCCAAAGAGAGGGTAGAGAATAATCTCTTACCCTACCTCTATCTCTCTTAGCCTCTCCTCTTCTAGATCCTCTTATATGATTAAGCTTCTTGTCTGAGACTGTGTGACCGGTTATTCTTTTGAATTTAGGAAAAGAAGTTATTTTATCATAGAAATTAAACTATCTATAGAGATTGACTTATTTAATGCTGTAAAAGAGAAAGGATAGGGAGGCAGTCATACCTTCTCCACCATGAAACTGCCCTCTGAAGCTCAAAACACTTAGAATAACTAGCTACTTTGTCCAACCAACTGACCAATTCTGCATCTTTCTGAGCCTAAAAGACCAAGGTTGCCCATTTCTTTTCTGTCATCCAGATCTCTTATCATAAGTCTCACTAGAATCAGGGTTCTCAGCCTGGTGACAATGAGCTCACTATATGTCTATAGATAGATTTTAGGAAGACCATAAACTTATGGGGGAAAACATCTTCATTTTAACATAATTGGTTTTGTAAACTGTTTTTTATTTTGTAAATTAAATAATATTTTTTTTCTGAGAAGAGGTACACAATTTAAAGGGGTCCATAATAGAAAAAAGATAAGAACTCATGAGCTAGAAAAAATGTGTCCAAAAGGAGCATTTCACTTATTGGAAGAGTGGTTAGTTTCCAAGAATATCCCTTTGTGAATGACCCTCACATTTTCATTCTAACCTTAAATCAACAAAGTCCTTGTGGGCATGTATTTAAGTTACTAGGTATACAAAATAATAAAATATGTATATAAAAACACATTGGAATATGAAAACTACAAGGAAAGATATATATGTAGAAGAAATACTTATATACATATATAAGATATACCATATATGTAATATATATAATATATGCATATATATCATATAAGACATTTGTCTTTGTTTTTATGTATATATGTATACATTTATATACCCATGGATAATTAAATATGTAGAAGAGAACATAAGAGGATAAGGAAACCATCTGTTGCTTCAAGATAATGTTCATGAGTAAGAATAAATATGCCATCTATTATTCCAAATAAAGATATTAGGTATGACCATAAATAAGTTTGTCCCTGGCTTAAGTATATAACTTAAGTCTTAATTCTCTTGATATCACCTCTGAACCTCTAAAACATGCTTTATAAAGTACTGTTCTTTTATGGCTGTCATCCTCTTAGCTATGTGGTCTCTGAAAAGAGCTTTTTTTTATACAATGATTTTAGTGCTTTTGAAGTAAGATGTGTCCATAAAAAAAAAGAAAGGTCTTCTTTGGAAATGCTTTTGCCAAGTGTTCTCTTCAAATTTCTACATTAGTAAAATGATGGGATTGAATTAAATGACCTCTAAGGCCTCTTCTGTCTGAAAATGGATGATATGTAAGATGGAAGCTGTTGTGCAGTGTAGGGATATGAATATCTGTATTTAGAAGATACAATGAGACATTCAAAAAGTGAAAGTTGAAAAAAAAGTAGGGATTTATTTGGTAGTTAGAGACCAAGTGGGTCTGGAGGAAAGTACTTGTTCTTGACCATAAGTAATGTGCTGAAGTAGATACAGACTCTGAAGGCAAAAGAGAGGAAGCAGAAAGAAATGGGAAGTAAAGTTATGTAAGAAAAGAGAATCTGTTTTTTTTTCCAAAGTTAAAGTGGCTTAACTTCAGATGGAAGGAATTTTGGAATGTTATTAAGTATTATTGAAATATATGAAAGATAATAAATGCTAATAATTATTAAAATGCATATATGCAAAATCTCTTCCCAACAAACATTAAGGTCTTCATATTTCTGCTTCTGTTTCCAACTCTGTTTCTATTTCTAGCTCCATCCCTATCTTGATTTCTGTTACACACAACGACTTTACTTTGGTACACTGAACTTCTGCATTTTGCTATATTTGGTGTGTTTGTCATACTTCTCCTTTATAGATTCTTAAAGAGAACTTCCATGTAAGTCAAGAATTAGGTTGTTAAATTCCTTTTCTTCCTTCTTTCTTCCAGCCATGCTTCTCTCTCCTCTCCTCTGCCAGCTTCCGTTCCAGTTTAATGTACATAAGTAAATATGTAGAAATAGCTCTCTGCTGTGTATATATACATAAATATATGCACACAGATTATTTTCTATGTGTTTGGAAATGGGGCTGCTTAATGATGACAGTGTTAGTCATGTGGGTGGGTGTGACCTTTGTTTCAATAAGAGTGGTTGATAGTTTCATGGTGTATTCATTTTTGTAGAAGCCCACATTTTCCTATAGAATTGCATTGAGTAAGGATAGAATTTTAAAGCTAATTACCAGGGGTTAATTACCCCAAATTTTCTTCATAGACCAGCTTTGTAAAGAAGCATAAAAATTTTGCCATCCCACACAAAATTGCTTTACCAGTCCACTCCCACACTTCACCACAGAATTAGCAGTAAACAGATTAATTGACAGTAAGATGAATTAAATCACTGCTTTCACTTAGGAACAATTCTTGATCAGCATCTAACTATTTCCAAACTTATAGAGAGTTTATGCAAAAGTTTTGGCACAGTTAAAAGATTTTGTCAGAGCATTGGCAGCATTTTTTCCAGCAATGTAAATTATCCATTTACTGTAATTATTATTTGGTGTTTGAGTGCCCACAGTACTCAGAACACTATGCAGCACCCACATGCAGATCCGCAACCCTCTAGGGATAAAATCTTCAGTACCATAATGATTCATGCATTTTTGCTTAACAGGAAGGATCTCAAGGAGCTAGGCCAACATTCTGATTCTGTGGGGAAGGACTCTTGCTGGACCTGTACTCTGGATATATGCTTTATAATGATCATTAGCCTCTTACTGGAGATGCACTCTTTTTTGATAAGAGGAATCAACAATTCTTTCTTGGTCCTTGGGTCCTTGGGAGGTTGCATTAAAGATGATGTTGACTGAGCCCAGAAAAGCTATCCATCTTGTGGATTTGAAGAGATGGGAAGGGAAAGCCTTCATCTCTGCTCTGGGACACATCTAACACTGCTAAATGACTTTGACTTTCCAATAAGTTTGGGGAAAAGATTAAACTTTCTCCTCCTTTTAACACTAGCAATTGTGGCTACTGGCATATGGCAATTGAAATATGTGCATGCCTAAGTGAGCCTGAGACTGGGTCTCAAGTCCCCGGTTCTTATGTTTCTTTGCCTCATCCCAGATCACTAAACAGCAGTTTTTGGAAATAGATTTGACAGATTTGGGGGTTATCTCTGTGAGTCTCAGAGATCAGAAATGGATCAGTTGGATAGTAAAGTTATGAGCCAGAAGCAAAATGCTTGTATCTACAAATCCACAAATGCTTTAATTCTTTAGCACAAAACACTGATTGTAATGAATGGTTATTTTGTTTTTCCAAATTTGTTAATGCATACTTCTGAGCCTTTGTTATCAAAAATTTTCTATGATGGGGAAATAAATTGTCATCTTATATTTTATACTCATTTTTATATATTGAGTACCTTTCCTAGAAGGGACACTTGTGATTTCGGTGGGGAAACCTTAGACAAGAACCATACCTAAATTTTGTTTGAGAGAACTTCAGAAAACTAGGATGGGACCAAAGAGTTGGAAAAATGAAAAAATAGTCTTTTTTCCTCTTTTTGGAACAGGCTCCACTAGAACTGAACTCCATCCATGTTAGCTAAGAGCCAGAACTTCTTCTGGGAGATTCTTGCAAAGGGAGATGACATGAATAGAAAAGTGTCATTCCTGAATTAAAAAAAAAATGTTTAGATGTAACACATATTTATTTATATGACTCCCTGAAGAGATAATTCTATCACCCAAGCATTTCCTGAAAGTTTTTGGGACTCAAAGGCTGAATGGGAACCATAAGATTGATCTGAAAGTTATATTTTAAGGGCTGTCATAATAATTGAAAAATAGTTATCAATTCAAGAAGTAATGAGATATTGTTGAATCCCATGAAATATCACATTTATATTCATTAACCATTTTTATAAATCTTTTAAAACTTGGCAGTTGTTCCGCTTCACAGATTCACAGAATCTCAGAGTTAGAAGAGACCTCAGGGACTATTCAATCCAATCCATATAGGAATAAGTATTCATTCTATAATATACCTGGCAAGGAGTTCTAAACTTTCTTGAACTCCAACAAAGGGACGCTTATAACTTGGTAGAACATCCTATTTCATTTTTAGTCAGTTCAGATTAATAGGAAATTTTTCTTCATATCTAGTCAAAAGTTGCTGCTTTCCAACTTCTGCCCGTCCAAGTTCCTAATTCTGAGACCAAGCCAGAACAAATCTAATGCTTTTTTTGCATGATAATGACAGCCCTTCAAATACTTGAAGACAGCTGTGATGTTCTCATTAAGTTTTCTTTTCTTCGTATTAAACACTCTCAGTTTCTTAACTTGATTCTCATGTGGCATAGACTAAAGACTCTTCATTGCCCTAGTGACTCCCCTCTGGATGCTTTCCAGTTAATTAATATATTTCTTAAAATGTAATGCCCAGAATTAATGTGGTCAGATCAGCCTAGAATATAGCAAGATGTCCTGAAGTTCTTGAATTTTTGTTAAAATTGATTTGAGTTTAATTATTTCTATGTTTGTTCTTTGCAGAAATAGACTTGAAGTCCTGTTCTGTTTCGGTGGACCTGAATACCCTTATAATCACTATATTCAAGATGTCTGAACATTTATTTACTCTGTAATTTAAAAGCTTAGTTATTTTTCCCTCAAGAAATGTTAAGCACAATTATGGTAGTATAATTATGGCACTGGTTCCTTTCCATTTTAGCAATAGTTTTGCATGTTTTAGGGACCTAGTATGGAGAACTATCTATTTGGAATGTATATTTGAGGACACATTGCAGCAATGTTGGAAAAGCAGATTTTTTTTAGTCAAACCTGACAAAGTAGGATGATATCAATTTCAGCTAAGTATACAAGAGCATAAACAACTCAGTTTAATAATAGCCAGCATTTATATAGTGCTTTAAGGTTTGCAAAATTCTTTTAAAATATCTATTTTACCCCCACAGTAATCCTGAGAAGTAAACACTATTATTATCCCCAATTTACAGACGAGGAAACTGAAGAAGACAAAGATTAAATGCCCTGCCCAGAGTCACATAGCTAAGCAAGTGTCTGATTGTAAGTCTAGTACTTTATCTATTCTACAAACTAGCTACAAGTTTAATGCTCTGTAATAAAGTTTTCATTGAATAAAAAGCCACTATTTCTTTTTTTTATTCACAATTGCATCCATAGTCATTATTATGCATTATCTTTTCTAACCTGTTTCTTTTTTTTCTTCCTCTCTAATGTACTTTTTCTACAGGATTTCAGTTAAATTTCATTAGAGATATTGAATTCTTCTTAGAGAAATGGAAGTAATAGTTATAATATTTCCAAATATTAACATGATTTAGTTTCAAGGCCAAGTGAAAAAAATCTTTTACTTTTCAAAGAAGTCTCTCCACTTCTTTCCTTCACCCCAAACTAGCTTGATAGCCCTTTGAATACAAATGTAGCTAGATTCAGAGTAGCTAGTGATGAGAAATTTAATGTTTTCACAGATTCGTTACTTTTAGCCAGGTTTTGGTTGTCTTTGAAGAACTGCAATTTCATCACTGTGGGGATAAGCTGGCCTGAGAATTTACCTCTATAGATAAACATCTGGCTTGTTTTTAACCTTTAGTCTTAGAGAGCTGACTTGTCTCTGGTCATTAAATGACTTAGTGACACACCCATGGAATTCAGGGACTTACCTATGGTCACGTAACTTTTAATCCATATTGTTCACTAGATCTGGGGGAGGTCTTTCTTATCCTGTTTAGAAATTGAAATTGATTTTATGACTATAATATACAAATGTCTTTGCTATCACCTGTATATAGGTGAGGTTTTTTTATATCCTTATTAATAACATTGAAAGTTACTCTTCTTTATTCACTTTGTTCCAAACTAATCTAGCTGATTCCCTTATTTTATCTTTATCTCCCATCTCTGCTTTTTTTTATACTAGTTCTCAATGTCTGGAATGCACTCCCTCCTCATTTGGGTCTCCCTAATTTCCTTCAAAGCACAAGTAATTCAGATTCACCTCCTTCAGAAGGGTTTCTGGATCTCTTTTGTTCTTAGTACTCTCTTCCTCCTGAAATTTCTTTGTATTACTATTTATATATAGATATATATACTCTGACTGCTGAGTCCTTTTTGGTCTTCTGTCTTAGAACTAATACTAAGACAAAAGGTAAGGTTTAAAAAATAATAAAGACTGGTTGAATAGAATTTATTTGTGTTGCTAATTTGTTGAGGAAATACAATTTTGAATAAAACATTTAATATCCCAATTGTACTGTAACTAACTTATGCCATTCCTTTTCTTTTGGAGAGAAAAACTGGAAAGAATCAGAGAGGCAAAATTCCATTAAGCAAATTAGCCCCAAACTATTATTATGTATTCTTAGCCTGAATTTTAAATCCTCTGCCAAAAAAGAAACATTACAGTTCATTTTTTAGTTATTATGCCAATGAATCTAGGAAATATTACAAATTGTCCATTGTTTGAAAAAAGCAGCAGTGAGAATGACCCAGTTTGCAAACAGGCACTATGTTTAATTTATTCATGTCAAAAGTCTGCTTTGGAGCATTATTCATCCGTTGGAAGGAATGTTGTAAGAACCAGTTCCCTGCAGTGTTTTTTCTTTCTCCTGCTGCAAGGAGCTGTTGTGCAGGACTCTGGTTACTTCACATCCCTTTTCAAAATGTTGTGGTTTGATCTTATCCAAATGCTTTCTAGCCACGCTTAACAGCGCATTTCTCCATTTCGTGTAATTGCTCAAGAATTTGCCTTGGGAAAAATTGTTGGCATACATGAACAAGACTTGCTTTGAATGACTTTAGAAATAGGAAAACACAAAAGAAAGCTCCAAATCCTCGGGCAGGTCTAACTCTTCTGATATCTTTTTTGATTGGTATTATTCAAGTGTGAGTCTGGGTCATGTTCCCCTTGTCTTTATAGTAAAATCTTGGAATATGGATACTTATGGTAAGAGTAATAATAGATGACATTGATATAGCAGTTTAAAATTTGCAATATGCTTTAAATATATCATGGCATTTGATTCTCACAGCAATACGGTGGCATAAGTCCTATAGATATTACTAGCCTCCTATTACAAATGAAGAAACTGAGGCTCAGGGAGGTCTCAAAGTTTTTCAACCATCCCAGATTCTCTCTTAGAATCCTTATTTTCCTTTAAAGCTCAGCTAGAACACCACCTCCTCCACAAAGCCTTTCCTGATGCTCACAGTGGCTAGAGCCTCCCCAGTCCAATTTGTCTCATATTTACTTAGAATACATTTATATGTGTGCATTTTATCTCTCATGATAGATATGCCTTGAAAGTAGAGATTGTCTAATTCTTATCTTTGTACCTCTCCCTAACATCAAAACATATAGTTAGTGCTTAATAAATGCATTAGTATCCTAGAACTTAGCACAAAACACATAGTCCATACTTAATCAACTCATTTTTATCCTAGATCTTAGCACAAAATACATGGTTGGTGCTTAATAAATGCATGTTGATTGATTGAGTGACTTGTCCACAAAGAAGGGATTTGACTCAGATCTTGCTGGACTCTAGGGCCAGCTTTATTTCATTATACCCCATTGCCTCTTGTACATAGTCAAACACAATCTGTGCTATTACTTTGAAAGCTATTTAAAAATTCTTCAAATACCTGTCACCTATCAGTAATCTGAATGGCTTGGTACACTGCAAGGTGAGTGCTATTTATTTATCTCATCCACTTTGTATCTGGTTTCAACTCCATGGTACAAGATGCCCTGGTGCCAGGTATTCATTTCTTGAGTCCTTCTTTCAACCCCCAAATTTCACTTTCCTGCTCCTTTTTGTGTTTTGTCTCCCTCCCTGAAAGCACAGACTGTCTTTATTAATTGTACCCCAAAGCGTAGCACAATGCCTGGCACACAGTAAGTGCTTCATTAATGTGTGTTGGATTAGATTGGATTTTTTCCGGAAGAAATACAAAACAAATCTAAGAAAAGTCATCATGCAGTTACTAATTTAATGGACTATTCTACCACGATGAGACAAAGTACTTTATTTTTCCTCTGAAATTTATTTAATCAAAACAAGTATACGAATGAGAAAATATAAGGTTGGAGACATTGTTTAACCAAATCAAAGGAGAGGAGATTGTCCTTAAGCTTATGTTCAAATGGACATGATCTTATGCATGACCTGAGAAATGAATATGTTTTTTAAAGACTTAGAATTTTTATTAGATAGCAAAAGGTGTATGTGTGTGTGTTTAAGGTCTGGTGTTCCCATGACTATAGACCTACCTGGAGTGTATGTATATATGTATATATTTGTATCTTTTGCTAGCTGGATCCCAAGACCTTAAATCCAGATATGAAAGGAAACATGGAAGTCAATCCCCTTCATTTAAGCCTGGGGAAACTGAGTTCCTGGAAAGTTAATTGATTTTTCCATGGTCATATGGGTAACTGTTAGAGACAGAATTTGAACTTAGTTTCTTGGACTCCAATATCAGTGTACTCAATGAAATCAATATCTGATATCGCTATGATTTAGTTGGTTAATGTCAATAGACAAATCGAATAATTAGGGGAGCACCATTTTGGGGACTGTAGGTTGGCAGTCCAATAGTGATCCAATTGACTATATCTTGTGAGAGCTCCATTTCTGGAATGGAAATATAGGCTAAGTCCAGTCTACCTAATAAATCTCAACTCAGATTCAGTCTGCCTTGCTACTTGCCTTTGTGTAGATACAGCCTAAGTTTCCAATGGTATAAAAGGAGGATTTAGTTCCTTAAAAATGAAACACAAGCTATTAAAAGATTTCATTACAACTATCTTTTAGAACCTAATACTAAAAATGAAACACAAGCTATTAAAGGATTTCATTACAAATATCTTTTAGAATCTAATACTCCCAAGATCTGATTAACTATCTCCTATAAGAAGTATGAGTTCAACGAAACAGAACAAAACAAAACCAGAGTTTTGTGCACTTGCCTAGCCAACTATTTAACAATAATAACAATGTGGCCCAGAATAATTATTAGAATATTATCAACCTAGGGAACTAGGAAGCAGCCAAGGGTTTGCTTGGTCTCAATTTGCAAATATGCTTGTGCCTAATGATATATTAGCTGACTTTTCAAATCTAGAAACAAGTCCTGACCAAAGATATATTTCCTTTTAGAAAACTTTACTGAGATTATACTCTTTTTTTTCCTTCTTGAAATCAGTTCTACCTTGGAAAATCCAAGACTTATAGAGGAATATAGAGGGAAAAGAATTGTAGGATGGTTGTTAAGGGTCCTAAATGCTTTGATTTGGATACTTCCAGTATCTCTACACCAAGGACACTCTTTGAGAATGTACTGAGTCAGAGGAGGGTCAATGAAATTGGGTTTTATCTTAGAGAAAAACAGAAAGCAGTTAGGAATATGACACCATATTGACCAATATGACATTGTCTTGCTTTCCTGATGCAACTTTAGAAGACTGCCAATAAGTTCCTTAAAATAACTCTTCTTTGAAATAATATTGTTAACACTTTAACTGCTCCTAGAGGGCTTTGAAGGTGACCCTGTTATGATCTGCCCTCTAGAGGTGGAGTTAAAAGAATAACACCAAATCTCTAACTTGGGAGGAATTATTAGGTGAAAGGAAGATATACCAGGGCTCTTGTGGGAGCTACTGAGAGCATTTGTTATTATAGAAGCATCAGAGAGTGTCAGATTGAAAAGTCCTTTAGCTCAAAGCTCTCTCTGCTATTATAGTAAGATTACTTTTAAGGAAAAAAAGGGTTAGTCTTTATTTTTTATTTGACATTTGGGGATTGGGTAGGAATGATTGGTCTTTAATAACAATAGCTCATCTTAATAGAGCTGCTTAAAATGTACAAAACCAGAGAATACTACAGAGATTCCTCAAAAAAAACCCCTCAGCCTTTGAAAGAAACTGGTCAAATTATGTACAAAAGGGGAAAAGAATATAGGAAGAAGATATATTTTCCCAGAAAATAAGATCTTTTTAACCAATCATACATCACGAATGGAAAGAAAAACAGGGACACAGTATCTGTCCTCAAGGAGGTTATAATCTACTGAAGATCATTGAAGAAGAGAGTCCAACTGACCTGCTAGCTGCCTCTGTGGATAGAGAGTCAGGGCTAGAGATGGGAGGTCATGGGTTCAAATTTGGCCTCAGATACTTCCTAGCTGGGTGATCCTAAGCAGCTCACAACACCAATTACTATTTTAGCCATTATCACTCTTTTGCCTTGGAACTAATACTTAATATCGATTCTAAGAGAAGATACAAGTTTAAAAATTAAAAAAAGAAGAGTCCAATTAATCAGGGATATTTGAATGACTAAACAACTCTGATAATTCTCCAAACACTGCCATTTGGTTTTGTTAATATATTTTAGTCAGCAGTCTTCCAAACCTTTCACTTTTCTTTGAATATTTACAAATGTCTTTAGCCTTGCTAGTCAGCTCTACTCCTAATATTATATGGCTTCTATAATTTTGAATGGGCAGCTAGGTGAGCAATATATAGAGTGCCAGACTTGGAATTAGGAAGATTCCTCTTCCTGAGTTCAAATCTAGCCTCAGACATTTACTAGCTGCTTAACCTTGGGCAAATCACTTAACATTGTTTATCTTAGTTTTTTCATCTGTAAAATGAGTTGGAGAAGGAAATGGCAAACCACTGCAATATCTTTGCCAAGAAAAATTTAAACTGTGCCATAAATCATTGGACACCACTAAACTGACAACAACAACAAACAACAAATTATTTTGTATATCTACAATAGAAGAATATACTTTAACCTCTTTAGCATCTTTCTTTTCAAGAAGAAGCTCCATGTTTATAAAATCAACTAGACCAGTAATATTAACTTTAATGGCAAAACTGTATGGTAGTAATACTTAGTAATAAACAATAAGCAAATATGTAACACAATCTTAGTGCATAGGAATAACCTCAAAGTAATGAAAAATCGTATCAATAACATTTTTCGTGTACCAACATAAAGCAAATAATTATGCAAATGGAATACTTATAACTATATAACATATCAATAACATTTTACAAAAAACATTTTAGGCAACATGTTAGAAGCAGGCATATTATGGGAGGGAAAACTTTTCTGGAAAGGGTTTGTTGATAGCATTCAAATACAATGATAAGAAAAGGAATTTCCTAGAATAATCACTAGGAAAAACAATTCCAGCTCATAACTAGTAAATGTAATAGAATTTACATGCAGCTAAAAAAGAAATTGAAGAAGAAAAATGGAAAATGCATTCAGTAGGCCCAAGAGAATAATCTGTTCACAGTGGGGGAAAGGAAAACAGAGAGATAAAAAATCTACTTTTGAGGCAAAATAATGAAAAGGAAAAATGATATTAAAAAAATCCCTAAACATGACATAAATCCCACTGAATTTGTAAATTACTGATTTGATCTACCAGTTCCACTGAATGACTAACTACTGATATTGAATAAAATTCAGATATTAAATACAATTAAACAACTGAGGCACACAAGCATGATCTCCTGCCATGATCAACAGAAAATCTGATGTACAGGACAGCTAAATGTATGACCAGTATTTAAAAGACTATCAAAAAACATGCAATTTCATCAATATCTCACACCCTATACCAAGTGAAGGTCAAAATGGATAAATGATTTAGATACAAAGAGTGATATTATAAGTAAATTAGGGGAATTTAGAATAGTTTATCTGCCAGGTCTTTGAGGAAGGAAAAATTTATGATCAAATAGGAGATAGAGATCATTACAGGAAAATTTGAGTTCAATCTGACCTTGGGCCCTTGCAAGGCATGTGTTCCTGATCAAGTCATTTAATCCTGTGTGCCTCAGTTTCCTAATCTGTAAAATGAGCTGAAAAAGGAAATGGCAAACCACTCTAGTATCTTTGCCAAGAAAATTCCAAACAGGGTCACCAAGAGTTAGACAAGACTGAAAATCACGGAACAAGTACCTCAGTTTCTTCAACTGTAAAACAGAGCTATCAGCTCTTGCTTTTTAGGGTTATTGTGGGGATCAAATGAGATAATATTTGGAAAGCTTTTAGCACAGTATCTGGCATATTGTATGCACTTAATAAATGCTTATTTCCTTCCTTTAATCTATAAGGTATCCATAGAAGGCATTCTTTTCCCCTGGCCTCAAGATGGTTCACAACTAAATTCTACTATTTCTAGGAGCTTTCTGCTTATCACCTTAAGCTAGCTATGGCATACAACAGCAAAGATAGGAAAAGACTTGTGATTCTTTGGGTTTGGGGTGGGGATGGTAAAGCAGATTATTTCTCTACTCCTTTCCTTGTGCTGAGACTGGATATGTCTTCATTTTTCTCAAATTGCCCATTCCTCCCAATCACTGTAGCAACTGATATTAACAATTCAAAAAGGATTAGCAGTCAGTTTTCTCTAACAACAAGAATAAATGACAGTGAGGGAAATAATAGAGAACATGGGGAAAAAATATGTCTCTCTGGATGAACTCAGTAAGTGCTAGGCAATGCTAACATCAGTTGCAGTAACACATACTAAGTGCTCAATTCTGGAAAGTCTGTGTGGTGCCATGAGTGGGGAATGAACACTAAATATCAACTCTTGTATACCTTCTTCCCTTCTAGTGTCTTTCCCCAGAAATATCTGCAATGTCCTATAAACCCTAGTTCCACAAAGTCAGTGGCTGTTGATTCAAGGGAAGGTTCTCGTGCTCCCCATCTCCATGGTAATGATGACACAAGATTATTGCAGTCATTTGTTCAGAAATGATAATATAATCTACAGTATAATTATATCTATAGTATAATACATATTATATAATAATATAATCTGTAATTCAATAGAGAATTGGCTATTTTAGATTTCTCATGGAGAGTAGTTTGGGCAGTTTTTTCTTCTCTCTTCTGGAAGTAGACTATTGTCTCAGTGTGACAGTTGGGTCATCTCCCCAATGACCTGATCTACATAGCCGAAAACATCTCTTCAACCATTGCAACAACAGTGGTGTCAACTTCAGAACCTCTGTATGGAAGATATTGTTGTTCAGTTGGTTTTCACTTAGGTCCAATTCTTTGTGAGCACCTTTGGGGTTTTCTTGTCAAAGACACTGGGATAAAAGAGAACAAAGACAGGGAAAAGGACCTCCTTGCACAAAGATATTTATAGCTTCTCTTTTTGTGGTGGCAAAGATTTGGAAACTGAAGGGATGTCCATCAACTGGAGTCTTGTTGAACAAGTTGGGGTATATGCTTGTAATAGAATACTATCATGCCATAACAAACAGGACAATCATAAAAAAAACTTGGAAAGACATATGAAATGACGCAACATGAAGTGAGCAGAATCAGCAGAACATTTTATACACTAATAACAATAATGTATGATGATAAACTTAAAGATTAGAAGGAAAAGGAACCTGGGGAAAATTTTACAAGTTTCTCTGATAAATGTCTAATTTCTTAAATATGTAGAGAACTGGATCAAATTGATTAGAATTTGAGTCAGTTCCCAATTTATAAACAATCAAAGGATATCCCGTACTGGCTAAGAAATAGAATGAATGACCAATGGAATAAATTAGGCACTCTACACACTGATAAAGGATCATAATAACTTAGTATTTGACAAATCTAAAGATCCAAACTTTTGGAAGAAGAACTTCCTATCTGCTAAAAAATTCTGGGAAAACTAGAAAAGCGTAAGGCAGAAATTAGGTATAGGCCAATACCTCATGCCATATATCAAGATAAAGTCAAAATTGATAGAAATAAAGAGTGAGACAATAAACAAATTAAGGGAGCACAGAATAGCTTTTCTGTCATACCTATGGATAAGGGGAGAATTTAGGTCAAAACAAGACATAGAGAACATTATGAGTTGTAAAATAGATAACTGACTACATTCAATTAAAACATTTCTGCACAAACAAAAGCAATGCAACTAAGATGAAAAAGTAAACAACAAACTGAAAAATTCTTAGAGAACTGAGCCAAATCTATAAGAAAAGAAGTCATTTCCCAAATGATAAATGGTCAAAAGATATGAATGGGTAGTTATCAGATAAAGAAATTAAAACTATCTTTTTTCATTAGAAAAAGTGCTCCAAATCACTATTGGTTAGAGAAATGCAAATTAAAACAACTCTGAGTTACCAATTAACATCTATAAGACTGGTTCACATGATAAAAAAAGAAAATGATAATTGATAGAGGGGATGTGGAAAAATCAGGACACTAATACATTGTTGAACCTGAAAACTGATATGATAATTTTGGAAAGTAATCTGGAAATGTGCCCAAAGAGCCATCAAAATGTTCATACCTTTTGACCCAGCAATACCACTATTAGGTTTGTATTCCAGAGAGATTAAAGATAGGGGAAAATGACCTACCTATACAAAAATACTTTTAGTAGCTTTTTTGTTTTAAAACCCTTATTTTCCGTCTTGGAGTCAATACTGTGTATTGGCTCCAAGGCAGAAGAGTGGTAAGGGTAGGCAATGGGGTCAAGTTACTTGCCCAGGGTCACACAGCTGGTAAGCATCTGAGGCCAGATTTGAACCTAAGACCTCCTGTCTCTAGGCTTAGCTCTCAATCCACTGAGCTACCAGCTGACCCCTTTGGCAGCTCTCCAAGAACTGGAAAATGAAGGGATGTCTATCAACTGGAATGGCTGAACAAGTTTGGAATTGTGATGGAATTGTGATTGGAATTGTGATGGGATACTATTGTGCTATGAGTAATGACAAAATAATGTTCAAAAACCCTAAAAAGAATTATATGAGGTGATATAAAGTGAAGTGGGAAGAACCAGGAGAGCTTTATACACAGTAACAACAATAATGTATAATAATCAACTATAAATGCAAATAGGGGAGGTAATAGCAAAGGGGAAGGTCTATACCTAGGCAGCAATTCTGGAACCCTTGGATAAAAGAGACAAGTTGCTGGGAGGAGACTTAAAAAACATCTATAGAACAATTGGCCTGGAATCAGGAAGATTTGAATTCAAATCCAGACTCAGACTTTCTGTGTGGCCCTCAGTAAGTCATTTAATATGTTTGTCTCTGTTTCCTCTACCCTAACAATGGGCATTATGATAGCTCCTATAATGTAGGATTTTTGTGAAAAAAAAAATGAAATAATATTTGGAAATTACTTAACACAGTGCCTGAGCATAGTAGTTACAATATAGTTATTCCCTCCCCACTCCCCTTGTCTCTTTCCTGCAATTCAGAATCATGACTGATTTTTGTGTGTTTTTCAGGACACTTAAGACAGTGCTAACACATAGCTTCAGATACTCATCTTTCTTATTTTTCTTGGAAGTCTTGTTACTAATAATACCCTGTCTAATATTAAGGAAAGAATTGAGCTCAATATTATTGCTAAGTTATCAGTATTCCCATCATTCAATAAATATTAGTTGATCGATAACCATATCACTGTTTGCTGATATAATTTCTTTTTAAAAATGTCTTATTGGTCACTAATTCTTAACTTCTATTTTCAGAGACATGAAAATACTAATTAAAGAGTAAATTTCTTCTCTTAACCTGGCCCTTCTCTGGATAGCAAGGGTGTGTATCTTGTGTTTAAACAGCCACTCCTTTCAAAACCAGCCCTGCTTATAATTGCAGTGAACAAACAGGGTTGAATCATCCTGTGTAAAAGAGAATTTCAGCAATAATTCAAAAATTATACACAGCGTGTTCCTTTCTGAGGAAATTTTTATTTCACTGATATAATTAAACTCATTATAATGGTACAATGCAAATTCCTTGGGAAAAATCAGTTATGCTGGAGGTTGAAACACCCCATCAGCACTCAGTCATGTGCATACTGGCTTGTCAGAGTAATCATAGCCAAGAGGCAGGGTTGGGGAGGAAGTGGAGGCTAGAAACTAGTGAACTATGCATTTGACTAAACTTTTTTTTTTCTTTTTTTAATAAGGGCAATTAAGTGGATAGAATACCAGATATAGAGTCTGGAAGACCGGAGTTCAAATCGGTCTGTTGGCCTCCATTTTCTCATCTGTAAAATGGGCTGGAAAAGGAAATGATAAATAAATAACTTCAGTATCTTTACCAAGAAAACCCCAAATAGGGCAATGAAGAGTCAGACATGTCTCAACCATAACACTATTTCTAATGAATGACATGGCATACTTTTAGACCTGTTATTCACAGGTACTTAGGCATGGCAGAATGGCTCCAGCTGTGCTCAGCTAATAGTGGGACAAAGTATGACCAAAGATGGGTAAATAATCAAAGTCAGGGATAGAAATAAGGGTAAAGGGAAAGAATGGTGTTAAATATACTGCTCTAAGATCTAAGATCAGGGCAGGACCAAGAGGAACATAAGCCATTTTGCTGCAGATGATTTGAGATGAGAGAACAGGGAAACACTTATCTTTCCCTCTATCTTGAAAATTCAGTTACTAGTACCCCTTCTAATAGTAAGGAAATAAATGAGTTCCATACTATTGTTCATTTATTGATTTTCCCAACAAACAATCTTTAGAAGAGGGAGAAAATCTCTTTACAAGATCATATATTTCCTCTATTAGAGTATACTAATAATTGCTCATATGCTTTTTACATTAAATCCCTTTCATTGATTCTCACTCAATTGTTCTAAAAATAACCACCCTATTAATTTTTCAAGTCACACAATACTTTATTTTAGAAATTTCTTACCTTTGACATTAGTTTCCTTAATTGGCTCTAGGACAGCTGAAGTTAAGTTGTAGAATCAATGGTAATATTTTTGAAATGAGTTGTAGATTCCCACAAGAGGCTTCCTTCCTTCTCATCACACACATTAAGCATTTACTAAGTTCCTTTGTGCTATTTCCTCTGTGTATGGCACAAAACAAGATAACCTCTGATAAGTTTGCTGGCCATCAGCATCTCCACCCTTCAAAGCATTTTACACAAGATACCAGATTGATCTTTCTAATGTACTTGTATCGCATCACTCCACTACTCAAAAGCTTTGATGGTTCTCTACTGTCTACTGAGTAAAATTAAGATTCATTGGTCTGAGATTTGTGGATTTCCATAATTTGGCTCCAACCTAGCCTACTCTGGTCTTACTTTATAGCACTGGGTTACCCTGGACATGTACTTACTTTATTTACATATTATATTTATACAATACTTTATTGTTTTTTACTTTAAAATCTTTTTACATGGCAATGCATTTTTTAATAATCATTTTCAGACATTTTGTGGCCTGTGTTCTTTCTCTCTCTTCCATCCCTTTCCCCTCTCCAAAAAAGTAAGGTAATATGATATAGGTTGTACTTATACAATATCATACAAAACATGTATTATAATATAATATATATTTCCATGTTCATCATATTGGAAAACAAGATAAATATCACTTATACTAAAGAAACATTCATGAAAGAAATAAAATGAAGACTGGTATGTTTCAATCTGCCTTCAGATACAATCAGATCCTTCTATGGCAATAGATAACCTTTTTTTTTTTTGTCATGAGTCTCTTAGAATTGTCCTGGATTCTTACATTGCTCATAATAGTTAAGTCATTTGCAGTTGATCATTATCATTATTACTTTTACTGTGTATAAAGTTCTCCTGGTTCTGCTCACTTCACTTTGCATCATTTCATGAAAGTCTTTCAAAGTTTTTTTGTGATTCATCTTATTTGTCATTTCTTATGTAAAAATAATATTCCGTTATAGTCATATACCACGACCTGTTCAGCCATTCTCCAATTGATGACCATCCTCTCAATTTGGCCATTCTCCAATTGAGGACCATCCTCTCAATTCAGGCATTCTCCAGTTGATGAACATCCTTTCAGTTTATAGTTCTTTGTCCCTGTAAAAGAGCTGATATAAATATTTTCATACAAGTAGGCCCTTTTCCCTTACATTTGATCTCTTTAGGATATAGACCTAGTAGTGGTATTGTTGCACCAAAAGGTATAAATATTTTTATAGCCCTTTGGTCATACTCACACACTTTATACTTAAATAATAAGAAAAATAATAATTTTAATTAGCATTAATGTGGCATTTTAAAGTTTGAAAAGCACTTTGTATGTTTCATCTTATTTGTTTTGTGATCATTTGATGATTCATCATTACCCTGATATTTTTGTAAAGTGAATGCTTTATTTTTTTGGATAAATCTTTTAGAAGTTGATATTTCTTTTTCTTTAAAACAATATGTAAATGGGACTTCCCTTTTCCCTCTTCTATCCTCATATACTTCACCCTATTACAAGATGAGAAAAGAGTTTCCATTATAGCATGGATTTTTTGGTAGGTATTAGTTGCTACTTATTTTCATTCTCTTTTCTCCCCACCTCCTACTCTCCAAACTATAAGTGCTTTTTCCTTCCTTGAATCTCTCAGGCTACCCTGTTTGACCTCTCTGATGAATTAATGATTTTCCAATTTGTATTAAAGTTGTTTTTATACACCTCATGCCCCTTCTATATAGTAAGTTCCTGAATATGTCCTTTCTCCTCTTCATATTCCCCTTACCTAGCATAGTATTAATAGTAGCTAACATTTATGTGTGACACTTCAAAGGTTTGCAAATATTTTATTTTATTTGATCCTTAAAACATCCTTGAGAGTTAAATATTATTTTTATCCCCATCTTCTGAAAAAAGATAAGTGATGTATCCAGGGCAACATGGCAATTAAATTTCTAAGGCGTGATTTAAACTCAGGAGAAGTTTCTGTATTATGGGGGTTTATTTAGGGGTTTACCCCCACTGCCTATCAAACAAAAATAAACATTTTCCAACATTTTGGGATCCGAGCTCTTTCCTTCCCTCCCTTCTTCCTCCCCACCTCAAGATGATAGGCAATATGATTTAGGTTATACATGTGCTTTCATGCAATAACTATTTCCATGTTTGTCATGTTATAAAAGAAGATTCTAGGGGAAAAAACTCATGATGGAAATGAAATGAAAGATGGTATGCTACCATCTGTATTCAGACTCCATCAGTTCCTTCAATGGCAGTGGATAGCCTTTCTGTCTCTTGGAGTTGTTTTGGATCCTTGCATTGTTGATAATACTGAATTTATTCACAGTTCATCATTGTATATTGTTGCTGTTACTATGTATTATATTCTTCTGTTTCTGCTCACTTCACTTTTCATCACTTAATATATATAGATTTTTGTGCTAATTTTGTTCATCATTTCTTATGACACAATAGTTTTCCATTACAATCATATACCATTGCTCAGCCATTTCTCAAGTCAGTTTCTAATTCTTTGCCACAACAAAAAGCACCTATAAATATCTTTGTATAGGTAGGTCCTTTCTACCTATCTTTAATCTTTTTTTGGGATACAGACTTTGTAGTGGTATTGCTGGGTCAAAGGGTATACATAGTTTCATGATCCTTTAGGAATGCTTCCAAATTGCTCTCCAGAATGGTCATATCAGCCCATAGCTCCACCAACAGTGCATTAGTGTCTCAATTTTCCCACATCCCCGCCAACATTTGTTATTTTCCTTTTTTGTCATAGTTGGATAGGTACGAGGTCCTTCCTCAGTTGCAATAATTTGCTTTTTTATAATTAATAATAATTTGGAGCATTTTTCCATCTAAAGAAGGTTTTAATTTCTTTATCTGAGAACTGCCTATATTTATCCTTTGAACATTTTTCAACTGAGGAATTTTCTATTCTCTATTGGACCCAACTAATTCTCTATCTGCAAAGCTATCTCAAATATTATGTAATGTGCTAACTCAGTGGACTGGCTATTTACTAGTATGCTACAATCTAGAAAAACAGACATTTGTCTTTCATTGAGTTTTTCCTGTGTGGATTATGAAAGTAAGTTCCTTTGAATAATCCTGGATCTTTTAAAAAAGGTATTGGATTGTGGCAGCTAGGTAACTCAGTGTACAGAGGGGTCCTGGGTTCAACTCTGAATTTCTTAGCTGTGTAAACCTGGGCAAGTCATTTAATCCCTAGTCTATACTGCTCTTCTGTCTTGAACCAATACACAATATTGATTCTAAAGCAGAAAGTAAGAGTTAAAAAAAGAAAAGAAAAGAAAAGAAAGAAAGCATCAGATTTTCTCAGTCAGTACAACAATATCTACCAACAGGGATATCTGGAAGTCCTCACCATTTCTGGAAAACCCTGATCCATTTGGCCTTAAAAAGGACATCCTTTTAGACAATGGTGCATACCTTTGGTAATCATACGCCTCCTTGTTTCAAGTCTTGTTTGGTGTTAACAGTGAGAGGGTCACTGAACACAATTTCTTTGTGGTTGCATTTGTTAAAATATAGTGTTTCCTTTCAATTAAAAGAATCAGCTTCCCCAAGGACAAGATGAGGGAGGTGTGGGTAGATACTAGTTCATCTGAAAATTATTCAAAAGTTTTAGACAACCATAAACTTGATTAGTCAGCAATGTGCAGGAAGCCATCAAAGTTCATGATGTTTGCACAGCCCCACATGAGTTCTGACAAACCAGAAAAGCAGGTGTCAGAAGGATGGAAATCTCTCACTCAATTTCCCCTATGTGACTCTTTTCACACTAGCATTCCCTTTTACTGAAACTACTGCAATCAGTATCCTTATTCAGCCTCAGGGAAACATAGAAAAATAATATAGGTTCATGGCAAGAACAACCACAGTCACAGACTATACACTATCCCAAAATAAACCCCTAAATAAACCCCCATAATACAGAAACTTCTCCTAGAAGTCACTTCACAACAAACCAGCATATAGTGAGCTAGTGTTAAAGATTTTAAATCTCTAACTCAGATTCCCATACACAGGTGCCTGCAAGAACAGGCCAGAACAGTCTCCAAGTTTCCCCCCTCCCAGATCTGATTTGGTACACTAATTTAATGTAAAAGAACAATGAATGAAATATGAAGAAATTGTCTCCTGTGAAAAGGCCTGTACGTTCTCACCACTGTAGCCAAGAGATATGTCAAACACACCTAACACATTGTCTCCAAAGATAAGATGTATGGTGGGAATTGAATTCATGCCAACATTGATGTAATCTTGAGAAAAATTATATAAAAAATAAAATCAGGAAATGGCGCTTCAGATCAGCCACCTACTGGGTCTCTGGCTCTTCTCACTCCGTTTTTGCTCAATTGTCTTGCTCCCAAGGGGAACTGGACTGCTGATAATGCCCCCAATGACTTCTTATTCCCTCCATACTCAAGCAAGTTTAAATATCTTTACATTCTGGCTCTTTCCTAACTTTACTGTCTTCTTATATATTATTCTTGCCCATGAACTCTATAATCCAACTGTTTTTTTCCTACTTGCTATTCCTTTTCCATCTGCAATGTCCATGATATGATGATTGGTGCTCTCCCAGTTTGGAATATTCTCCTCTCTCCTACCCTCTGCCTCTTGGAATATCTAGCTTCCTTTAAAACTCATCTTAAGTGCTGCCTCCTTTTAAAGCCTTTCCTTTCAGAGTTATCATTCATCTATTCTCCTGTATCTTCTGCACACCTATTTACTTACATTTATTTACATGTTGTCTCTCTGTGATAAAGGAAGCTCCTTAGATTCTCTTTTCATCTCTAGTCCTTAGCATGATGTTTGGCACGTGGTAAGTATCTAATAAATGTTTAATGACTGACTATTACTTGTTCTAATACTACATCTAGGTCTTTGTAAAATATGACATTTGGAACAAAGAACTTCTAGGTCTAACAGTCTTTTATGCAATGGCATCTGGGTTTCATTTGGCTTCTCTGTTCAGACTGAGCTCCTTTTACTCTTGGAGAGAATTAAATTGGCCTTTCTCTGGTATCTTGAGCAAATAATTTCCCTTCTCTGGGACTTTAAATTATTTCTCTATAAAAATGAAGGAAACTCAATTATATGATTCCCTGTCACAGAAATAATTACACAATTTTGTAGCTGGAAAGGAAATCAGCTATCATAGAGTTAAATCTATACCAGAAAAAGAATCTCCACTACAATATACAAGTGGTCATACAGCCTTTGCTCAAAGACCTCCAAAGATGGGGAGACTCACTCCCTCACCAAGACAGCCCATTAATATTAATAGATAGCTCTAATTGTTAGGAAGCTTTTCTTTATATGAAACCTAAATGCAAATCTTGGTAATTTCCAAACCACTCCTCCTACTCCTACATAAATGAAGGAACCAAAATAATCAAGAATCCAGATAGTCCACTTTCCCCAGGAACTGCCTCTTCAGGGGATAGTCTCTTGATATCCTAGGGTTTGTGTCTTGTAATATAAGTCAGTGCCCCATTTTGCCAACTATTACATATCTTTTGTGCCAATGGATTTGGGAATTATTTTTGGCCTTGATATTAGGCATAAAGATGAATTATGAATCTACCTTAACTTTTTTTTTAAGAACCATCATATAAAATAGGGATTAGATTTTTTTTCTTGTACCCAGAGAGTAAAATCAGGAGCATCCTATGGAAATTGCAAAGAGAAAGATTTAGGTTTGATGAAAAAAGAAAGAAAATCCAACAACCTTCCTAAAAATTAGAGCCTTCCAAAAGTAGAATGGGAGTTACTGGTTTACCCACTAGCTAACAGACTTCATGCAAAGGTTGGATGACTACGTATATATACAATGGAAAATATTCCTTCTTTCAAGTATGAATTAAACTATAGAATCTTTGAGATCTCTTTAACTTTGAGAATTTTTTTCATCTTAATATATATGTGAGACTCCTCATTTGAGATAGGTTACATTATCAAGTGTGTCATTTGGAATTAATGTAAAACCTGGAAGACTATGTCTCCCAGGGATCCCTGCTACAACTTCTCCTGACAACTCCCACTTCCTTTGTGGGAGGTGTCAGAGAAATTAAAGGGAAAGTTTGGCGCCTTTTCTCTCTCTCTTGACCCTGGAAGCTCTGCTCTCTACCCTGAGCTCCTGCTAGCTCTCTCTACCCTGGAGGGTCTGCTCTGGAGCCTGGAGGCTCTCGGACCCTGATCTCTCTCTTGGCACCTTTTCCCCTTTCTATCTTTCTCCTAATTTTTCTAGACCTTCCCTTTGCTAATTAAAATAAAATTGAGCTATTCTAAACCTTACAGTTGCTCTCTGATCATTTATTTGAGCCCCTGAAGACCTCTGGTCAATTTCTCCCCACTGGGGCTGGGGACCCTCTACTTTCCTTTCCCTTGCTCTACCTTCCTCTCTCATTTTTCCCATTCCTCCTATCCTTCTACCTTCCTCCCTTCACCCCCCTCACATAAGTCATTACGAGATCTCTTCAGTTTTTCAAATTTTTCATAATGTGATAGAGTGAATAGAGAGCTAGATTTGGAATTGGGTAGACCTGCAACAAGTCTGGCCTCAGGAACTTATTAACTATGTGACTCTGGAAAAGTCACTTGATTACTTTCTCCCTTATTTTAAAATATGTCCTTATTTTAAAATGAGGCTAATAATAGTACCCATCTCTCAGGGTTTTTCTAAGGAAAAAAGTGATAATATTAAAGCACTTTGAAATGCTTAAACACTATATGTGTGTGTATACAGATATCTACACATATACCAACTATTAATGTCATGGTTAGTAGCTGACACATTCTGGATGTTTGAATGGGTATGACAGTGACCGAAAATCCCATTCCTCCCTTTAGCTCCTGAAAGTACGTGATTTTTCAAAAAGGTCACAACACTGATAAGGATACTAGGCACAGTACCATTGATCCAGACAAGTATTCTTTTAGTGGTTATGTATACTGAATAGAAAAAGTAGCTTTAGGGTCAGATGCTGGGCCTAGAGTAAGGAAAACTCATCTTGGTGAATTTAAATGCAACCTCAGAAATGTACTACTTGTGTGTTCCTGGGCAAGTTAAGTTACTTAACCCTGTCTGCCTCAGTTTTCTTAACTGTAAAATGAATTGGAGAAGGACATGGAAAACCACACCAGTATCTTTGCCAAGAAAACACCAAGTGGGGTCACAAGAGTTGGACACAACCCATATGGCTAAACAACTATAATATTCTTCAATGAATGCATGAATGAAGAATTTTATATTGAGTACTCATGTGCAAAGGACTGAGCTAAACACTAGAGATACAAATTGGAAATTAAGACAGTCCCTGCTCCCAAGTAGTTCACATTCTAGTCAAGGAGATAACACATATGGAAGGCTTCAGCTATAAATCTAATGGAAAGGTCCCATGGTCCTTAGAGTAAAGCAAGAAAGGAGATAGGGATGTCTCTTCTTTAATGCCATTTCCGCTAATATCAAATCAATTTCTGATACTGACCCACAAAGTCAGTGCCAATGATTTCAATAAGAAGTACTCCCTTTTCTGGGTCTTCTGGAGATGTGACTGTGGCAGCTGCAAAGGGAGCTACCAGGCAGCATCTCCATAGATGCTCCACAGGAATTGCTTTTCCTGTTAAGGGGTCACAGAGTTAGCCTGTGATCTGAGGGGTGTCTCACTCCCAGAGCTCTTGTGCCTATCAATCTAAACTAGGAGTTAAAAAGTTTTAGCCTTCTGAGAGATTGTAGTTCTGTCTTTGGATTTAGCAGCAGGGCATGGGACTGAGAGCGGGTAACCTCATTTGAGGAGAAGTCACAGAAAAGGTTTCTGGAGTATTGCTTTTGTCACTGTATTCTGTCTCTATAGCCTGTACTTTGTGAAGGAGCTTGTAATTCTATTCCTACTTTGCTTCTTATCTCTTAAGGCTATGGACAGTCTTGCCCTTCCCTTCAGATTTCCAGTGGCTCTGGAAAGGATAATCCCATCTTGGATCTCTGTGTCTCTACCCTATTGCAGATCTGCTCTGGCCTGAAAAGAGTAACAGAGGCTTCTTTACCAAATATTTCTCTTGCTTGCTTTTCTTTTTCTTGAATTTTACCAGCTATCTAGATGGTATTAAAAGATAGAATGCTGGGCCTGGAGTCAGGAAGGACTGAATTAAAATCTAGCCTCAGGCACTTATTAACTGTGTGATCTTGGACAAATCACTTTGCTGCTGTTTGCCTCAGTTTCCCCAAATTTATAATGGGGAATAATAATAGCTCTTATCTCCCAGGGTTATTGTGAATATAATACTCATAAATTGCTTAATGAAACGCTTGACGCATAATAGGCATTTAATAAATGCTTGTTTCCCTTCTTCCTCCTTAGGACATGGGAAATCCATATGGTGTGACATTTAGGTAAGCCATTCCAGGCTTATGACAAGTAGCAATTATAATCCTCTTTGTAGGAATAATAGAATGCAGTATGACTTTAGGATTGTTGCTTCATATTCTATTTCATTATCTGAGTAATTTTGGATAGAATAATATGTTTATTATTAAACTAAGAGTATCCTATAGTTCATTTGATGATCTTTATTAAATGCCTCTTTCTTCACTGAATTGTATGGTTATTTTATGAGGATTGGCTTTAAAGATGTGGTATGATCAAGGTTTAAAACACTATCAGGAGCACTGATTCTCTCAGAAGATTCTGGGGTACAGCAGATCTCACTAGCTAGTGCAGGGATCGGCAACCTTTTTGGCTGTGAGAGCCATAAAAGCCACATTTTTTAAAATGTAATTTCGTGAGAGCCGTACAGTGCTCACAGTGCACGTTCCTGTAACAGCGCCTGAAAAAAAATCGACTTTATGGCTCCTGCAGAAAGAGCCATATCTGGCCCTCAAAAGAGCCAGATATGGCTCAAGAGCCATATGTTGCCGACCCCTGAGCTAGTGGAAAGCAGGTGTTTCTTATTTCTAAGCAGATCTAGAAACATAATTCGATGATTTTTTGTAATAAAAAACAATTAATATTAGGATTTTATTTTCTGTAACTTTTAATTAGTTGTGTAACTCGAAAAATGTGATTGGCTGGCAAGAATCATTTGTGAAAACTTTCCTTTTCTCTTTTCATATCCAGGATACCTTTGGCTTGCCTGCATATCATTCTCATACAAATTTTATAAAGACAAAAGTAGGTATATGATCAGTACTGACATTTGCTCAGGTACTTTTTGGGTTATTTTTATCTTTCATAATGTTTTCTATTCTTCTGTTAATTTAGCCTTCCTTATTTTTTGTTTTCATTATTTTTGGTGCTTACCAAGTCTAGTGCTACCCATCTTTCTTCTGGAAGAAAGTGAATGTGATTAATTGGCTTAAAAATAATCCATAAACCTTAACCTCTTTCATTTCTCAAACCTGAGACATATCTCCAAAACAGTTTTTGTCATTTTCCCAGTGCCCATTTTTGAATGGGAGTCTTTGAGTATCAACATATATGTTGACTTATTTTGGAGAACCTAATCAAGTTTTACTTAGAGTTTCTCTAGCTCTTCATCCTCTGTAATTGGTATTGGTGCATAATTTGCAGTTTTTTCTATTGTGGTCTTTTTGATTGTGCTTATCATGATCACAGCAAGATGATATGACCAAATTTCCTATGAAAGAATGTTTCTTGTCATCTTGGGGGTGAGCAATGGAAACAATTACCAATCCCTTCTTTCATTTCTCTAGGGAAAAATTATGAGTTATCCTTCCATTTAGCTGCTACTTCCTTACATGATCTGATTTCATTTATAATGAGAATATCAATATTTGTATGATTCAGTTCTTTTAATAGTATACTGTCTCATTTATCACTGGATCTCACAATAGGAGTACCAATAATTAAATTAATATTTATAGATGATCTAAAAATCTATTTGATTTTTTTGTGACATTTGACCATTTTCCCATGACTCTTCCATTATCACTGTAGATAAGGAAGTGTATTTTTCTTTGTTTTCTTTGACTCCTTTTGCTAAAGTATTCAGGACTTAGTGGTTAAATCACTGGTGAAGAGTCTCTCTGAACTTACTTTTGTTAGTCTACGGAAAGAGTAATGACTTTGGACCCAAATTTATATCCTAAAAATCTAGGTTCATCCTTTTTTTTTAACATTGTATCAGAGCACATATGGCAGTGAGATTTGCAATATCTTTCAAATATACCCTTTTCTCTCCTCTAACATTTTCATTAATCTGGTGCAGAGACTCATTACATCATGCCCAGATGAGTGTAATAGTCTGCTTGTGGGTCTACTGTTACAAGTCTCTCCCCTTTCCAATCCCTCCTCCTTAAAGCCACCAAGGTGATTTTCCTAAAGTATTTGCCTGATCATCTTCCTCCCTTCTCTATTTGATAAATTCCAATGACTCTCAATCACTGCTAGATTTAAATACTAAATCTTCTGTTTGATATTCAGCATCCTTCATAATCTAGCTCCCTCCTAACTTTCTAGTCTTTTTACATCTTACTCATTGCATCAAAACAACAAGACTAGCTTCCTTGATGTTCCATAACCAAGACAATCTATCTCTCAGTTCCAGACATTTTGTCTGTCTGGTCTCAGGTTGGAATGTTTCCTCTCTCTCCTGAATTCCACCTACTACCTTCCTTATTGTCCTCTACGTACCAACTAAAATCTTTCTTCTACAGAAAGCCTTCTCCAACCCCTCCTAATTTAATTACCTTCCATTGTTAATTATTTCCTTTTCTATAACTTGTCTGTCAATATTTGTTTGCTTATTTTATCATTCCTATTAAATCATGGGCTCCTTGAGAGCAAGGATTGTTGTTGTTGTTTTTTGCTCTTTTTGTGTCCCCATTGTTTAGCACAGAGAGTAGGTGCTTAAATATTGACTGAAGATAAAAATTAATGGAATAGAACTGCCTCCAAAGGTTAGTGGTAGGTGTTAGCAAGGTTGAAACAGAGTTTTGAAGAAGAGCAGGAACAAAAGACATAAGTGAGGAATCATATATCCAAAAGGGAAGGACTGGCCATGTAGAAGGAATGAAGGATGGCAGGTAGATAGCAGAGTGCTCTACTGGTACTACTGACAAAGTCGGGAAAAATCAGGGAGGTAGCCAGTATGTTGGGTAGACTTTTGTAGTGACTTGTAGAGGAGACATAGAGAAGAATCACATAGGATGGACAGGTATAGATGAGCTGTGACCTGCTACATGGGAAATAACTACTGAGTCCATATGATCATGGATACATTTGAGGATGTGAGTAAACTGTGTGATGATGATGAAAATGAGCATTTATACAGTGCCCATTATGTGCCAGCTACTATGTTAAGTGCTTTTCAATTATTATCCCCAGTTTACAGTAGAAGAAATTGAAGCAGACAGAAGTTAAGTAACTTGCCCAGAGTCCCCTAGCTAGTCATTATCTGAGATTGGATTTAAACTCAGATCTTCCCAACTCTAGGCTTAGAGTCTCTGTGTCATCTAGCTGCCTCTCCTACTGATAATAAATCCATTGGGATCTCAGAGAAAAGGAAGATCAATGTCTGCTCTTGAGAGGAAGTTGCTTAGAGTAGAACATAAACATATTTTAGGCAACAAAGTATCATTTTATCTATTATCTTAATTTTTTTTAAATGATGATTTAGTTGTTCAGGATCACAAAGCATTTGGTAGGTGTCAGAGGTAGGGCTTGAATGTAAGTCTTCCTTTCTCTGAGACCAGCCCTCTATTACTTCATACTGACTCTGAAAAGTCTCAAATTTACTTGGTGAAATACAAGTGATTGTTATGGTTTTGTAGAGGCTGGACCTGCATAAACTTTCCTTTTGTAATAATGCATTATCACCTTTATTGTCTCTGATGTTACCACTGCCCTAGTGTAGGTCTTCATCACCTCATATCTGGACTATTGAAGTAGTTCTTGGTTTGGTCTTCTTGTCTCAAGTCACTCCTCACTTCCAGTCCATCTTCCATTCAGTTGTCAAAGTGTTCTTTCTAAAGTACAAGTCTGACCAGGTCTCTCCTTACTCAATTTTTTCTTTTAAAATCCTTGTCTTCTCTCTTAGAATTGATACAAATATTGATTCCATGGCAGAAGAATGGCTAGGACTAGCTAAATAAGTGACTTGCCCAGGATCACATATCTAGAAAGGGTCTTAGAGCCAGATTTGAACCCAGGTCCACCCAACTCCAGACCTGGCACCTTATCCACTGAGCCATCTAGCTGCCCCCTCCTTACTCAATTAATTTTTATAGCTCCCCATCATCTCTAGGATCCAATATAAAATACTGTTTTGAATTTAAAGTTACTTATAACCTTTCCCTCTCCCTTTCCAGTCTTCTTATATCTTAAATTCCACCTACCACTTCTCCCACAAAAGGAAAATATATTCTATTATTCATTGACATGAACCTTCTTGTTTTCTCTTGAGCACAGCACTTCACCTCCTGATTCTAGACATATGAAAATATGTCCCCAATGCCTGGGATGCTTTCTTTCCTCATCTCTGCCTCTTGGCTTTCATAGATTCCAAGTACCAGCTAAAACTCTATCTTCTACAGGAAGTCCTTCCCAAACCCCTTAATCAAGTGCCTTCTTTTTGTTTTTTTTTTTTCAATCTATCTTGCGTATATCTTGATTGTACCTAACTGTTTGCATGTTGTTTCTTCTCCATCCCATTAGACTTTGAGTTTCTTGAAACCAGTAAATGTCTTTTACTTTTCTTTGCATCTTCAAGGCTTATCACACTGCTTGGTACATAGTAAACGCTTAATAACTACCTATTGACTACTTTTAAATCACTAAAAATTATTATTATACAATTACCATATTTTCTTAGGTTTCAAATACTTTTTGAGATAAGAACAGGTTGGATTCTTAAAAAACATAATCTGACAGATGTCAGGAAATGGAAAGAGAATAATAAAATAATTAACAAAGAAGCTTTGGGTTTCACTTGTAACATTTTCTGCATTCCTTTCAAATTCAGGATGAAGTCAAATTTAAATGGCTCAGTATTTTTCCATCATAAATGCATTCCTCCTATAACAGAGAATTTAGTTTTTATATGGTGTCAGCAAATAAAAGTACTGTACAGTCACTAAAATGATTTTTTTCTTTTTAGTTTCTTCCTCTATCATCAATCACTCTTGATGAGAATTTAAGTACAAAGTGAGCTTACCATTCTTATTCAGCCTATAATAGAAACCTCCTCCAAGCATATTCACTCTTTATGGGATTAACCTTTGCCCTCATTACCATGTCTTCTATTTATAAATGAATTTAATCTTAATTTATTAAATATATTTTATAGTCTTTTGATTTAACTAAATTCATGGCTGATGTTTTTAGGTACAGAGAGAGAACAAAAAATGAGCAATCTTTTTTGAGACATTCATACACACTCCAAAGCATACATATTTATAATCGTCCTTCATATTTTCAGATGGCCCTTCTATGTTATTATTCATGGTTACAAGAATTGCTGAAATTACTGATCTATTGTCTTCAATTCTCTCTATTGTTAGTATGCAAAATTGAGTTCCATCAAGTTCAATTGCAATATTAGTAGGCCTGGATATTCCCCAGTAGCTCATTGGCTGCTTGCCTTTTCGATGTTAAAAGTAGGGCTCAAAGGTGATGCTAATGCGATTGGTCCAGATGATGGATATGTAACTGGTAGTGTCAGTATTCAAAATCATATCTCAAGTTTCAAATTATCACTTTTCTTCTATTGTCATACTCTTGAGCTTCTTGTTATATATGCCTCTCTTGGTCACTTAAACATATGATATTCTTCTTGGTCTCTTTTTTGCTCTTTTGTCTCTATTGATAATATAAGGCCAAACTAGTATTACTGTGTTTTATTTTTCAGCTCTTTATGTCTAATAAAGATCTTTGGACAAAGTTAGGATCTTTCTGACAGAGAAGTTTTCAGAAGAATCCATGGATCTTGGCACAGATATTATTGGACAGGACTCTCCTAAACCTTTTGCAGACCCTCAGTTTTATAACAAAGTTATTGATTTAACTTCAATTTAGCTCAACAAACCTTTATTAAGCATATACTACGGACCAGGATGGGAATACAAAGACAAAATCAAAAGCCCCTTTCTCAAGGAGCTTACACATTCTTCTAGAAGTGGGATGGGGATCATTGATCCAGAGTTGGAAGGCTCCTCAGAAATGATTTAGTCTAACTGTCTCCTTTTATAGATGATATAACTGAAGCTCATAGATGTAAAATGGCTTGTCCGAGGTCAGACAAACTATAAATGGAGAACGAGGCAGAGTTAACATTCTTGCCATTGTACCACTATAAAGTATGTATAGAAGTTATAAATGAATAGATTTTTTATTTAGAATTAGAATAACTTTTTCAAAGATGTGGAATGGATTTTTTAGAGAAGATTTGAAACATAACTCGAGATTTGCTTCTAGATTCCTTTTAGCATTCCCAAGCATGATTGCCTAAAATAGATTAAATAAAACTGGTTGGATTATTATCTTGGTTTCACTCTACTGAGTAAAGGGAAAACGATAAGGAAGATTCAATTAGCAATTAAACATGCCTGGCAGTAGTCTGGAGATAAATGTGGTGAATTTCTAAAGACAGGCAAAATATCTGAAACTTGAGCCTAGTCTTGCTCATAAGTCTAAGACAAACCTGGGCAATTGGGAAACCCTGGTTTTCCTTCTTTGGGAGAACATTGATGATCTGGGGCATGAGGGTATTCAGGAAAGTATGAGGGCTTGCTGAGCCTTTTTTAGGATTGTTTATCTACCTTTGTGTCTACCTCTCACCCAATTCTTGTCAGTTGCTTTAAGAAACCATAACATGTGCAGTAGTCACATCCTGGTAAACCATTTTGGCTGACAAACCAAACCATGTTAACTGACAAGGTAACCAATAGGTTTCAAACCCATCTATGAATTAAGGGGATGTGACTGACAGAAAGGGTGGATACGAACAATTTGTTCCAATGGCCATGATGGTGTCT
Organism: Gracilinanus agilis; assembly: GCF_016433145.1. Classification (NCBI taxonomy): domain Eukaryota; kingdom Metazoa; phylum Chordata; class Mammalia; order Didelphimorphia; family Didelphidae; genus Gracilinanus; species Gracilinanus agilis. Next base: position 408,382,696 of record NC_058133.1, on the reverse strand, counting down.
GAAGGAGTGGTCAGAAATTGAAGATGCCAAGGTCATCTACTGCATCCTAGGTCATTGCCAGTAATCCTCACCTATCTCGCTACTGGACTTTGATGACTCTGGAAGAGTGATGCTAATGACTTTGTGCAATTCTGCCTCACTTAAATCCAACTCAGAAGCAAGACAAGACATCACCTTTGTGAAGTTATTGGGCCTCTTCAAAAATGAGGGATGATAGGTAGATAAACAACCCTTAAAAAATGAAGGATGAACAACAATGTTTCCCAACTGATGATACTTTTTTGTTGCCCTTTGTTGTATCCTGAAGCCACTCGATAAAGCAGAATAGTATCTGCTTCTTTAAGGATTTCTATCCCATGTCAAGGAACTCAAGGGATAGACTCATCCCAAATGAACAGATTTTTTGCTTTGTCTTTAAGATAATTGATTTTCTTGGTTCTCCATATAATCGCTCACATTATAGAGTTCTTCATAGTTTTAAAAGCACCTCTCTTATAACACCTCTTTAAGGAGGGAGCTATAAGCAATATTATTACTATTTGACAGATGAAGAAATGGAAATGGAGAGCTATATTCTTTATTTGATTTTCCCAAGGATGTGTGTAATTAGTAGCAAAGTTGGGACTTGAACACAGGTCTCCTGACTCCAAATCTAATGTTCTGTTGCTTTACTGAGATTGAACCCAGGCAGGTATCTTAACAGTGTCTCTGACACTTCTTATAAAATCCATGGGCATTGCCCTGCTTTCAACTTTATCCCCACTGTCATGAAGAAAGATGATAAAATTAATTTTGGAAAACACTGAAACATCTTATATTAATTATGAGCTCCTTGCAGCCAGGGACTGTCTTTTACATATCTTTTGTATCTTTAACACAGTGCTTGACATATAATAGATATTTAATAAATATTTATTGATATATTATTGAAGAGGTGACACTGACAAGATCATAGCTAGGGTCCTGTTAGGCTTTAGGCTAGTGTGATATTGTCAGCCCCACATTTCTAGATTTACAGTACTAATGTGGTGTGACACCATTAAGGACAGAAACAGAAGAAACATAGGGAACATTAAGATTTCTGTATAATGTTACTATATGATAGCTTACATTTTAAAAAGATCAACATTTTAAAAATATTTATGATTTTATCTGTGGGGGGGACTCTCTCTATTGATAAAATTTCTAGTCCTCCACAGCTTAGAGAATGGTCATCATAAGTTGCTGTTTTTTAGGTCAAAAATACTCAATCTCTGATATACAACCTTCTCCACAATTTGCTAGAATATTATCATCCTTGAAAAATAGGTATTGAATTTCATTTGTACCATAACGAGGTCTAGTAGAACTAGTGCTCTAGTATAAAAAGCCTTAGGGAGCCCAAGGTGATCTCTATTCCATGATAAGGTATCAGAGTAAAACTTTAGTACATTAAGTATGCTGTTATTTTTTAAAGCAGACCTTTGATTTAAGTGGTGCAGAAAATATACTTCCTCTACCAAAGTACATCAGCACTTGCTCTGAAACAAGTTCCTTGAGAATTGCTAGGGGCAATGAGAGCTTAAGTAACTTGTCCAGTATCACAAAGTCTATATATATCAGAAGCAGAATTGAAACCACATCTTCTTGACTCCAAAGCCATCTCTCTTTTACTTATCCTCTGCTTTTCAGTGCCTCTAAAATTTTAATTTCTTAAAATGCTTTCATATCTATTTATTATCTTGTTTTGTATTCATAGGAACCCTTATATTCAATCATTCAATCAGTGGTGGAGGCAGGACAACAATTCATGGCCCTAGTCATTTTATTTTTACTGGACCACAGTATTGGCCATCTTATTAAAAAGTTTGATGGAGAATCAGAAAATGTCAAAGTTGGAAGGGACCTGAGAGGCCATCTAGCCCAACTGGCATCTGTATAGGAATACCTTTTATAATATTCCCCAACAAGTGGTCATATGGTTCTAGAAGACCTTTAAAGAGAGGCAAAAAACTGCCTTACATGGCAGCCCCATACAACTTTTGCATATCAATAGCATATGTAGCTTTTTTAAAGTTATTTTTAAACTCTGCACATGAGAGAGGTTTTCAGATCTCCCAAAGGTTTTTTTTTTCCCCCATGATAATAGGGTTGGTTGAATCGACATAGATGGCATTATATATAGCCCATTCACACATTCAATTCAAACTAGTAGCAACTAGTCTTCTCTATGATGATAAGAGACTTGAAGTATAACAAATCACTCTAGTGGAAAGAGCGCTAGCTGTGGGGTCAGTAGACTTAGCTTCTTCCATGACCACCTAATTTTGTAAAAGTCACATGATCTCGGAATCTCTGGTTCCTTAACTATAAAAATAAAGAAGTTAATAATATAAGGAAAATAACGTAGGGTGATACAAGTTTTTGTTTGCTTTAAGGATCACCTGGATTGTTTGTAGGTTTCAAAAGAGTAGAGGACAGAACCCAGGACAAAACCTGGGATTATATCCATGTATAGGAGGCAGAACATGAATGCTGATCCTGAAAAGCATATTAAGATGGGTAATTTAGATAGGTAAAAGAAAACATGATTTGAGAAGAACCATGCTTATCCAGAGAAGAGGGACAATTTAGAAGGAAGGGTGGTTAACATTATGAAATGCTGTAGAGAGGTTCAGAATAATAAGGACTGAAATTAGATCATTTGATTTTGCAATAAAGAGATTGATAGTGACCTGAGAGATGGTTATTTCAGTCAAATGATAGGGATGGAATCCATACTGCAAAGCATTAAGGAATGTGTGGGAGGCAATAAAATCAAAGTAATGAGGTTAGACTGCTTTTTTGATTCATTTGAATGTGAAAGGGAGAGCAATAAGATGATAGCTTCAGGGGTCAAGATTATATATGTTTTTAAAAATTAGGAACTACCAGCATGCTTCCCTTCTCTGTCCTTTTTCCATTGCCCCCATGAGTCACTCAACATGAGCAAAAGGAGAAACATGGCTGAATCCAACATTTGAATGAGTTAATTGTCACCAACCACAACCATCCAGTGTGATGGAAGACCATCAGTTCTTATCACCTGCCTGCTGCTACATCCCCAAGTCCTCCAGACCTTATCACCTGCTTTGTTTCTATAATCTCTAAATCTTTGGGTACTGTCATTGGACCTCTTTGTGAAGTATAGGAGCTTGTGGGACCTTTCCATCTGCCTGGCTTTTAATAGTTTTTACATGTATTATCTCTCCCAAAAGATCGTGAGCTCCCAGAGAATAGAAATGATCAAGATTGCCTTGGTTTTTTTCCCTTTATATTTGTATTCCCAGCATTTAGCACACTGCCGAAAATATAGGTGCTTAGTAAATACTTTTTCATTCATTCATTTTTGCAATCCATATCCTTGACATTTATAACATTTTGTTCAGCCTGGTTCTGATTTCCCAAATCAGGAGGCACACCAGATAACGTAAGAGCAAGAGGTACTCTGTTTTATAGCAAGCTCGAGCTTGGGTCCCACAGCCTCCAAGGCAAATGGAACATTTGAATGAAGGGCCCAGGCAGTCTTATATAGTTTGAGTCCAGGAAGTGGGGGGAAGTTGGTGCTGGATGTTAACACATACTTCCTATCATCCATTCACTAGATGTTACTGGTGGTGGTGGTGGTGTGTGTGTGTGTGTGTGTGGGGCTTCCCATCATTTAGCAGATATTACTGGTTGGGGGTTTTTCCTACCATTCATTATGTGTTGCTGTTTGGGGTCTTCCTACCATTTAGCAGATGTTACTGGTTGGGGGACTTCCTGCCATTCAGTAGGTTGCTGTTTTTATCAGCTCTGCTTCCCAGGCCTCTCAATTTGACACTGTTGAATACCCCTTTCTTCAGGATTCTCTTTCCTACCTAGATTTTTATGATTCTGACCTTTTGATTCTCCTCCCAATTTTATTACTCTATCTCAGTTTCTTTTGCTCCGTCCTCCATGTGTAGGTATGCCCTAGAGATTGTTGACTTTGAAAAAACACAGAACCATTAAATAGTCATAAAAGTCACTCTTTAATTAAAGACACACACCCTATGCAGAGTCCGAGGACTGAACACTGCTTGCTCTGGTTCCTGACCCGCTGTAGTGCCACCCTGCTAGATGAAGACTCCTAGGAACAAAACAAATTGGGGAACTTATATACCATTTGGGAAGATCCAGGGACTGGGAAAGATGATTGACATCATCATACTGACAGGATACAATCAATCTAGGGAAAGGAATCAGAGCCAGAGGCTAGGGTGTAAAGGAAGGGGCTACTTATAATGGATACTTAAGGAAGGTCCCTGCCAAGGTGTGTCTTCCTGGAAAGGGTCTCTGATACAATGGGAAGGCTACCTAAGACAAAAGAATATTTAGCATTTACCCTAGGGCAAGGGTCTGCAACCTTTTTGGCCTTGAGAGCCCTAGGAAGGAGGAGGATGGAGGCTGGGGTGGGGGCTGAAGCACACTCTGGGGTACATCCTGGGGCTCTGCCCAGACTGGCAGGTCGGGAGGTGGAGCCAGATATGGCTTGAGAGCCTTATGTTGCAGACCCCTGGTATAGATGACTTACATATCTAGAGACAGCTTTGTGTTAAAATGAATAAAGCCCTGGACTTGGAGTCAGAAAAATTTGAGTTCAAATACAGTCTTGGACACTTACTAGTTATGTTATTTTGACCAAGTCATTTCATCTCTGTCTACTTCAATTTCCCCAACTATAAAATGGGGAAACTAGGGGCAGCTGGGTAGCTCAGTGGAGTGAGAGTCAGGCCTAGAGACAGGAGGTCCTAGGTTCAAACCCGGCCTCAGCCACTTCCCAGCTGTGTGACCCTGGGCAAGTCACTTGACCCCCATTGCCCACCCTTACCACTCTTCCACCTATGAGACAATACACCGAAGTACAAGGGTTTAAAAAAAAATGGGGAAACTAATAGCACCTATTTTTCAGGGAGAAATGAAACAATATTTATAAAGCATTTTGCACAGAGCCTAGCATCTCATTGGTGCTTAAAAAAAAAAAAAGCTTGTTGCCTTCTTTCTACATAAATATCTCGTCCTCAGCTATGAATCCACATCATCTTCCTGCTGCTTAGTTGCCTTAACTGTGATCTTACAAATACATTATGTTTCTCATGAATTAATAAATACCTAATTATCTATTCTTACTCAAAAATGTTTTATATGTTTGCTAATTAAACAACATGGGAAGCTTTAAATATTCATAAGACACATTGAGAACCTGTGTGTACATCTAGACTCCAGAGATACATTCCTCTTTCGTATACAACGTAAGTAGTAACTTTGTACAAAATTACTTCCTGTGAATATTAGGCATTGAAGAACATCCCATAAATTAATCAAAGAATACCCTTATTTCCCTGAAGTGTGTATATATATATATATGTATGTATATGTACGTATATATGCATATATATACATGTATGTATATTTTTTATTGTGAGACTTCTACTCTTAGATGTCTAAATATTGTCATTGGTAACATAGGTTGATTAGATCCTTAATAGTATACACATTCATAAAATGACTGTAAACTAGACATGATATAATAGGAAAGGCTGAATCACCACTGAAAGCTTCAGAATCCTGAACCACACCCTGCTCACTAGCTTGGCAGGAGATATTGATCTATGCTATGGAGAACATATATGGAGAATGGATACCTAAATGTTTACCTCATAATGAGACAAGGGAAGGTAAAACAAATACCAAGAAAAAGAAAGTAAAGCCCATGTGACACATTATTTGGGCCAATAAAGCATTAATATAGGGTATACAAAATACCAGCAGCTTACACATCAATTGTCAATGTGATATGTAGCAGGTAATATTGCTAAAAACCTGACATATAATAAGGGTGATATATGTATATTATATATATGTGTATATATATACACATGTTAATTATTATCCTAAATGATTATTATTATTAATTAATGTATCCTATTTTTATTCTATTTGGTTTCACTTGACTTCCCCAACAAGCTTCTGAATTAAGTAGCTGGGTGTCACAGGGGTAGACTATTGAGCCTAGAGTCAGGAGAACTTGAGTTCAAATCCAGCCAATACTTGTGAGCTGTGTGACCCAGGGTAAGTCACTTAATAAACCCTGAATGTTTCAGTTTTCTCATCTATGAAATGAGTTGGAGAAGGAAATAGCAAAATCTTAAATGGGATAGGATTCATACACTTCTACCTCACAGTGTTCAGCATTTTAAAAGTCATTTTAAAATTTTATTTAATCACCAATGCCTAGAGAAATGCCAATCAAAACAACTCTAAGATATTATTTCACAAATATCAGATTGGCTAAAATGATAAAAGGGCAAAGTGACAAATGTTGGAGGGGATGTGGAAAAATGGTTGAGCTATGAACTGATCCAACCATCTGGAGAGCAATTTTGGAATTATGTCCAGAGAGTTATAAAACTATGCACATAATTTGACCCAGGGATTCCACTATTAGATAGATCTCTTTCCTAAGGTTAACAGGGAAAAAGGAAAAGAACTTATATGTTCTAAAACATTTATAACAGCTCTCTTTATGGTGACAAAGAATTGGAAATTGAGAGAATGCCCTTGATTTGGGTAATGGCTAAACATGTCATATTATAGTAATAGAATACTGTAAGATATGAGTGATTAATTTTTTAAAAACATGGAAAGACCTAAATGAAATTATGAAGTACAAAATGAACAGAACCAAAAGAACATTAAATATAGCAACAGGAATATTATTTGAAGAACAACTGTGAATGTCTACCTCCAGAAAAAGAACTAAGCACAATGTAGTTTTATGTCTATGTTTTTTTGTTTTTGTTTTTGTTTTTTTTGGTCAAATGATGCCTTCTCTAGTGTGGGGAGGGGGGAGAGAGAGAGACAGAGACAGAGAGACAGAGACAGACAGAGAGAGAGAAAGAGACAGAGAGAGAGAGAGAGAGAAAGAGAGAAAGAGAAAGAGAGAGAGAGAGAGAGAGAGAGAGAGAGAGGAAATTTAATTAACAAATAAATACATTTAAATAGATAAACGTCATTATTTTGAATGTATGGACTACTGAGACTAATCAACCTTTATGGTAGTAGTGAAGACATTCTAACAAATAAGAGTAAAAGTCACACTTTAAAAAAAATTAGATATACTTCAAAGAATTAGAGTTAATAGGAGTTAATAGACATGGAGGACAGAATACACGGATGCCATAGAAATGTGGGATGGAATGTCATTTGATTAATTTAGGATCTGTTTTTAGAGTAGTGGGTAAAAATCTTGCCTCAAAGCCAGTTAGATACAGTTTTAAGCTCTGACTTTGACAAATATTTTCTGTGTGCACCTGGTCAGACTACTTACACTTTCAATACTTTAGATATTTCTCTAAGACTATAAATAGCAAAGAAGGTGCCAACCCACTTTGGAAGAGGATGGGTTCTCTATATACCAATGAAATCCTATGTTCAGTCCATCTCTGTCCTTTTCCACCCAAAACACTGATGAGAAACAATTTCATACAAAGTTTCTACAATCTTGGAACAAGAGTTTCTTGAATGTGTGGATGGACACAACTATTTCCAGTGGGCTCAGTTGTAAATATTTAGAGCTTCCTATATTATATATTTAATAAATATTTTATTTTTTAGAAATTTTGTACCTTTGAACTACATTCCCCAGAATTCCTTTAGTATTTCCCAAAATTCCTTTTAATCTCTCCACCACTTTGCATGGTCACGTTTTATATATAGTTGGCTGTAACTCCTTTTTTCTCTCTCTCTCTCTTTTCCCACAACTGCAGCTTGGTTAATGGCCTTTTTTTACTCTAGCTTTTTATTTTAATTATTATTGGTAAACTTTATAAAATATAATAGTATATTAATTTTAATCTTAACAATATATGATAACAATGATATTAATAAAACAGATAATTGATTGCTTGACTCAAGGGAAAATGTATTTGCAAGATCATTGTGAAGAGAGTTAGAGAAAGGAATTAATTAATGAAAGTTCTTGTTAAATGTAAACTCAAAGAAGAAAAAAGGAACTTAGATCTTTTTCAGATAGATGAAAATGCCAGTAATTTCATACTTATTGTAAAGATCAGTGTCAGTAAACATCATTAAATGGGAAAAGATGCTATGGGAAATTACATTATTCTTGTAAAGTATGAAACATCATAATATTTACAAAATTGCAATAAAAATAAAAGAATAGTTGAAAAATATTAAAGACAGTTCTACATGTTCTTATGGAGGGCCAAAAGGAGAAGAAATATAAAGTCATTTCCCCTAAAGACAATGGAAATATAAATTATTCAATATTACATTATGGCCTGTTAGGAAAAAGATAGGAGGGAGAGGTGGCATAGGGAAATGGCAAGGCGAGGGCAATGAGGCAAAGGAGTTTTCAGAGAGAACACAAAGGGGAAAAATATGGGGGCATAGAAAGATATAGATAGGCTAGATGAGACAGTAGGAGAAAAGGAAGAAAAAAAAGAAATGAGAGAATGAAATAAGATGAAGAGATGAAACAGACAGAGAGAAAAGAAAGAAACTGGGAAAGAAATGGAGACCAGGAATGAGAAACATAGTAACTCCTGGGGATAACAATACTTTGGTCTTGACCCTACCAAATGAATTATATAGCAGTAATTCCTGAAGCCTTGAAGGAAGTTATAGCCTTCCTTGTGCCAGTGGGACTTCTAAGCAGTTCCATTTCCACCTGGGGATGTGGCATTCTTTCTTTTGCTTGACTTGTAGGATTCTTGGGTCAAGAAAAATAAAACTACTTACTGATTATCTGGGTCAGCCTCCTTCCTGGACTCTATAAATGGGTGCCTGAGCTTTTGGAAGATTAGGTGAATCTACCCCATGGCTAGGGTGGGGCTGACCTGAATAAACCTAATCCACCCCATTAAAAAGTATTACTTAATAGGAAATCTTCACCAAAACAATTTGCTTTTCTTGAGAGTTCTTGATTGTTGCCCCTGACTTTGGCTTGGTTCCTGCTTCTTGGCTTTGCTCCCAACCCAGCCTGCAAACCATGCATCTATTTGCTCCCTTTTCTCTCTATAGCCTTGATTTTTGGCTATAAATACCCTTTCACCCACCTGGCTTGCTGACCTTGGGAAGAATCTCAGTGTCCATCGCTACCTGATCAAATCTTCAGCTTGGATCTTAGAGTTCTGACCTCTAGCTCACCTGACTCAATTTTTACCCATCTCTACTATATGTAGCTCACCTGTGCAACAGACAAAACTTTCCAGTTTTATCTCATATTCATTATCAACACTTGCTGGTCTGACCTTAATTGTCCTAGTCAAATCTGGCCAGATCTATTACATTGTATCCAATTCAATTGGATTATGAGGGGGGAAATGAGTAAATTCCCTATCACTTGTTATTTTTGTCTTTTGAAGAATAAATTATTCCCCTTGCTCCTCCCCAAAGTCAAAAAGCTATGTAGTATTAAAGAAATTTACATCAGTCTTTTTTTAATTGGGAAAGTTGGCCTGCTAATATTTTCAAATGTCTAAATTTAAAAAAAAATTAAAGGTACTGAAATCTGTGACAGAAAGAAAAATCTTAGACACCTTAATTTAATAGTCTACTGCTTTTTTTGAATCATAAGCATGTGTCCTTGTTACAAATATCTGAAAATTATATTTGGAATAAATTCTCAGTTCCTTGTTTAGAGTATGTTTTCCTAGTTAATCTATTTTTAATGTCTATATCCTAGTAAAATTGTAATAAAAAACAGAGTAAAAAAACCAAAAATTTTAAAAAAAGAATGAGTTAAATTATTATGTTTATTTGTATTAAATAATATATGTGTGCACCTTCATATGTACATTCATTTTACACACGTGTATAGAAATACATGCATATATATACATATAAAGGTATGTACACAGACTCTGTGTATATGTGTGTATTCTATAATTACACTTTAAGGCACTCTACTCTTTACCATTTACTTACTACTCCAGGAAATTGTATTACTAATTATCTCCCATCCACTACTTGAACTTCTCTGCTGCCATTCCTTTGTTAGAACTGTTTCCTTTTCCTTGGATGTCTTCTCTCCCATCATCTATCACATTTAGCCATTGAATTCCCCCAATTCTTTAAAAACCAATGAAAAAACTACCAACTCCATATTGCTTTCCTTGATCTCTTTTGTTAACAATGCTTTTTCTTGGATGTATTGATTATTTGGCTCTCCTTTATCCACTCATCATGTGCATTTTCTATCAGAACTTATGTGAATATATGGTATTTCTTTCCTTAGCTAAACACTATATATTCTCTGAGGGTATGACCCCTGTCATCTTCATGTATGCCCAGCATAGTGCTACATATATACTCAGTGCTTAATAATTATTTATTAAATACACTTTCAGATTTTTTATTGTTTAAAATTTTTATTGATTATTTCTAGAACACCTTAATTTCTCAATATGGGAAGACAGAAGAATCCTAGTATCTGTTCCTGCATGACCAAATTTTCCATTTGGATCTTAGGGTACTGACCTCTACTTATTTCATATAATCTATAATAAAAAAGTTGAAAAAAATAGTTCAGTAAAAATAACTAACATATTAACCTACTTCCATTTTAGGTAGTATTTCACACTCCTAGTCAGTCTCCTACTTATAAAATAATGTTGACAGTTCATTTCCCCTCTTTTTAAAAAATTCTGAACTTAATAAATACCAAGTAAAATAAGTATTTCCATGTACATAATCAAACAGAAAGTTTTGTACATGTAATTGTGAATCTCTTTTACATACAGCTTGTTTTTCTGTTAATGCATATAATAAATTTGACATGTAATTTAGAGTTGCTCTGCTTCTCTGTATTTCCTTCTCATCTTTATATTGTTCTCTTTAGTGCAGGTTTTTTTTTCTTTTTAATGCCTCAATAACTCGTTTCCTTCTTTTCTTTTTGGCAGCATTATCCTTAACATTCTTTTCCCTTCTCCTCAAGACACTTAGAAAAAGTTGGATTTTCAAAATTCTTGTAACAAATATACATTGTAGAGGTAAACAACTTTTACCAAGTCTAAAAACAGGTGACTTATTGTGTGTCTTGAGTCTGTAATGTTTCTAGCAGGAGGTGAGCAGCATTCTTTTGGTTATCTTTCATTTTCTGGAGTCATAGTTAGTTGCATTAATCAGAGTTCTGTCTTTCAAAATTGTTTGCTTTAAAATGTTATTATCTAACTGCTGAGTAGAAATGCAGATGAAGACATGATTTATCACTTGCTTATTTGGGTATATGATTTGGGAGTTTGTTTTATAAGATTATTCACTTACAAAAATGAATAATATGGAAATATGTTTTGAGTGATAATACATGTATAACCAGGTTGAATTGCTTGTCAGCTCCAGGAGAGGGGACAGAAGAGGGGAGGCAGATGACATGAATTATGTAACTTTGGAAAATTATTGTGTAAATTTGTTATTGGAATAAAATAAAGATAAAACTAAAAAATGTCTATATAAATTGTTCTCTTGCTTCTGCTCACTTTATTCTGTATCAATTTATGGAAGTCTTTCCAGGTTTCTTTGAAATCATCCCTTTTTAGAATTTCCTATGACCTAACAGTATTCCATTATATTCATATATTACAACTTATTTAGCTATTTCACAATTAGTGGACAGGAAGGTGAATGCTTCTGTCTCTTCATGGTTCTATGCTTGGTGAATATAACTTTAAAGTAGTTGATTTCAATTATTTTGCTATTCTCATTCTTTCCATTTACCTCATTATACTCATATGTGTATTTTGTTTTCTTGATTCTGCTTACTTCATTTGGTACCAGGTTATACAATCTTCCCTGTTTAACTTGTGCTTGAATTTTGGAGGCAATTTGTCTCAAAAATTCTAAATAATTTCATTAAAATACTAATAATGATATAATCATACTAATTTTAGAGTTCAACAAAATACTTTTACCAACTTACTTTAAACCAGTTCCTGATCAAGTATGTAATGAAGGGAATGAATTTAGGGTCACATTGGTCTCTCCAATCTCAAAATGTTCATTGCATTTTGCAATAATACATAGTTTTATTTGGCTATCTGTTTTTCTGGCCAAAATAAGTTTCCTGAAGATGGTGATTTCAGCTTATACATGTTTTTTTTTTTTTAGATTCTATATTGTTGGCCAAAAAGCTGGATGTTGCAGCAATAGCTATTGAAGACCAGAAAAAGATTTTTCACTACCAAATTCCTTGGAACTGTTAAATTGATTTTGTTTTATCCCTGGAGATAAGTGTAAAGAAGATACGTTACCATCTGCTTTGCCAAAGGACTATGAGGCCCATCCATTTGACTTGTAACTAAAATGTTCTCTATGTGCTATCTACTCCTATTAGAATGTGAGCTCATTGAAAGCAGAGACTGTCTTACTTTCACTGTTTTTATCTCTGAGTTTTGCACACAGTTGCTTAATGAATGCTTTTTCATTCACTCACTCATTCATTCATTCATTCATGAAGCCACTCAATATACATTTGTTGATTTGATTATATTCCCCTACATCAAAGAGAACATTTTATAAGCATCTTCAGATGGCGAGATGCTGCCTTATTTTTTCTCAGCCCATTTACTACTTGTGATATTTCAGACAGAGGAAGAAAGAATTAGGGAAGCCAGAAGAAGCAATGGAGATGGTTATTTCCCCTATTCCTTTCAATGGATACTTCCTCTTAAGGACTTAAGCATGATTGTTGTGAAGAGAGAATTGAAATTTCTTAGTTTATTTTTAGTGCAATCAATCAACAACCTTTAATTTAATCAAATCAAGAATTTGAAGTACCCCTACTTAGTACTTGGTAAGTCACTAGGTAAGAGAGCTCACAAATCACTTACTAGTTCATACCCCCAAAGGCCACAAGCACTCTGCCCTCCCCCCCAGGCAGTGTGAGGCAAATTGGGAGACTGCAAATGGTTCCTGTAAAGAGGGGGAGAGACAGAAAATGACATGGAAAAAGGAGGACAAAAGGCCAAACCCAAGGACTGGTTCATTCATTCTGCATTGGTGAGCCAGACTGAAGGGAGACTCTTGGAGGCAGTCACTTTTTCCTGGACTTCTCCTGGTTTGGAGCATTCTGCACTGGAGAGGCTTGCTGGGTGAGTGACTCAGGCTGAAGGAAGAAGCTTGTGTTGGTTGATTTCTGGCTAAATATATCACTGGGACTTCCACGTAGCTATCAGAACTTGAGGGGAACTTTGCCAGGGACTGAACCAGACTTCACTGGATCAGTACTTAGGCTGACAGGCCAGACAATTCTCTACCTTCTTCCTATATTTCCCACTTTAATATCTCTATCTTGTTGTAAATGAAAGATGCTAACAATTTTTCAGACTTAAGGGTTAATATTTTATAAATGGTGACCACAATCTTACTTTTATAATTCTCGTATTTTGTCAAACCTAATTTTAAATCTTACAGTGTGGTTGTAGAATTTTAATTAAATTTAGTTCCTACTCTGGGCAAAGCATTATACTGGATTTGAGGAAGGATTAAAAAGAGAATAATATATATTTTGTGATATCAGTTTACCTTATAGGTATGGGAAATAAAACTTATACATGAATAGATCTAACATATAATAAAATAATTAAATTATATTCTGTTAACATTTATTAAATGTTGTGCTAGGTGCTTGGGAAACAACAATAAAATAAAAACATGCCTGCCCTTAAGGAGTTTACATTTTCCTGGGAGAACATAAAATGTACATAGATAAATGCATAAAAGATAATTTGAGAACTAAGGGAACACAATATTTAATCTTTAGGCCAGATAACAGTAATTAAAGACCTGAAAGGTATAGCAGCTGAGAAAATTATAAGACCTGAAATTTCAAAGAATAATTGTGGTTGTTTACTCCCCAGTGTAATAGTTAAAGAGGGTGGTCACCAAACTGTAATAATTACAATTTAAATTATGAGGCTTTTAGTAGCTATAGTAGTTTTATTAAAGCAAAGTAGAGATAGTAAAGAGAGGGAAATGTAGAAAGGAGGTAGAGGGTTGCCTAGCCTACCTCCATAAGTACTGATTCAATGAAATCCAGCTCACTGTCCCCCTTTCCCCCCTCAGGGGTCCAATCTCCAGCCAGAAGTCTGGGGAGTCCCTTCAGCAAGAGTGTCCGGAGTAAGAGTTTCCTCAGCAAGAGTCTTCAGTCAATGCTTGAGTATGAATCCGAGTCTCTACTAGAATCCGAATCACCAAGGCATGAATGAATCCAAGTCTTCTCAACCCAAGTCACCAATGCAGGATTCTGAATGGGAATCCAAATCTCTATTCTACCAGAGTCCAAGTGGGAATCCAAAAGTCCTTTCAGCAAGAATTACCAGCACCAGAGTCTGAATCCTAGAGAATGAGTATAAATCAGAGTCTGAATGCCACTTCATGCTGGGTCTCACCTTATAAACATTTTTCTCCACCTACTAGTTCTCTCACATCACATCTCGGGAACCAATCATAGTTCCTTAATTTGTCCAGCACTGCCTAGGGATGGGCAGTGCTTGTGGAATAAATTTCCTGTCTCCTTAGTTTCAACTTCATTTCTCTGAGGGTGTGTCTGTACTTACAATCAATTCTAAAGGATCTTCAAGTTTCTGACTGATTACATTAAAGAAAACAAAAGGAATGTAATTCCCTTTTCACACCAGTAACTCAAATGATATGAGCAACCATGTCTACTCATCTAGGCAAAGGGACTAGAGAGGTCCCACTTACCATTATTGGAAAAAGTACAGTTGGCCCCTGTGGAATGAAGGTTTGGGTTCTATATCACAGGGCATAATTAGATAGGGAGATACATAGCTAATTGGTGGGAGGTAAATCAAAGGAGGCATTGGCAGGAAGATTAATGAAGAGCATCCTGAAGCATGCTAAGTCTATGGATGGGTTATGGGTACCCTGGAGTAGAACAGGGGAGAGGATGGAGGAGGTAGGTGAATTGAAGATGCAGGTCACAGAAATTGAGGAGGATGATGATGAAGGGAGGTCAGGCTGTTTGTGTGAAAATCAATACTTATATTGAAATCCCTAAGCATTAAGGTACAGTAGGAATGGAGACTTCCAAGTCAGGTACTGAACTCCTTAGAAGAAAAGCTATATCTGGAGCTCTTTGGGAAAAGAAGTGAAGTGAACTGAATACTGGTAAAATATGAATCTGAACAGGATGAGATAGAGAGATGAAGTCTACATATCAAAGCAATATTTAGTGATGGTGTCAGAAGACCATTTTATAAGTGGCAAGTGAAAAGTAAGAAGCACCTACTATAAATTCCTTTTCTTGTCCATCCCACTATGTGGGGTGAGAGACAATGTATTCTATAAAGGATAAAAATGTCTTCTAGATTAACTGATGCTTCTTTTCATCTCAGAAGATGAAAAGAATGTGAGATGAAGAGATCTAAGATCAAGGAGAATTTGATAGCAACAGATTAGGAGATATCAGAAGGTGGGATGGGAAGGTAGAGGAACATATTAATAGTAAAAAAAGTAGTGATGAAGAAGGAAGACAAGTTCTTAGAAGAGTCCTCTTGAGAGTGAAATTTTAAGAATAGTATGAATGGAAACTAAATTATAAGGGGTTGAGGAGTAGGTGACAAGAAAATAGAGGCGGTAAATTTAGAGATAAGGGAAGGTTTTTATTTTTGTTTTAGGATGGGGAAGACCTGAGTAAATCTGTATTCTTTCTGACGGATATGAGATTTTAGGGGAGAATGATATGAGAATTTTAGGGGAATGTCCATATTCAAGGCAGCCTTTTTTGTACAACTGCCAAAAGGTCTGGATAGCTTTTCCAAGACAGAATAGAGATGTGCAAAACATAAGATTCCCCATACTTTATTTCTTCAGAGTCAAAACCATGTTAAAAGTAACAAAGATTCATTACTTTATCAGCATAAGAAATTCTTATCTTTGGGAACTTCCTTCATCGATGGAGATCTTAGCCATTTTCATAATAATAACTGATATCTGACATTTATGTAATACTATAAAGTTTGCAAAGTGCTTAACATATGTCCACAGGACCAAAAATCTAGAACTCGAAGGATATTAGAGGCCATATATTAGAAACTTTTCACTTTAAAGAGGAGGAAGTTGAAACCCAGAGAGTTTAAATAACTGGTGAAGTGTCAGAGTTTCAGAGGCAAGATTCCTTAGTCCAAGCATAGTATTCTGTCTCCTACACCACTCTGACTCTCATTCAAGACTTGCTTTCTAGAAAATTTGTGAAATGTAATTGTGGCATTTTCTATAGTAACTAATCAGAATTTATGGAATCCCTATAGTGCCCAGTTTTTAAGATTCCCTTGGTAGTCAAAAACAGCTGTAGCTAGACAATCTTAATGGAAGGATGATATTTGTTTTTAGAAAATAATGCTAGTGAAAACAGTAGCCCTTCCTGGTTAATAATGTCAAAGGAAAATCAGCTCATACCTAAATATGATCAGTGCTATGTCTATTCCTCTGAATAGCACGCAACCAAAAAAGTCAAGAAGTACCAGGGACTTCAAAACTTCACCTTTAAAATCCATTCAATCAAATTTCTGAGGCAAGAGAAATTAGAGAACAGATAGCAAGCAGATACTTGATTTCTTGGCATTGAGTAATGAATGGACAATCTTGTTTCAAAATGCCTGACAGCTTTCCCTTTTTCAAAGAGGTATTCAAACTTCCCTCTATTTAGCAAACTCTCCTGAGACCAAAAAATGCCAGGTTGTTAAAGGATCAAGTCCCATCACAATATAACCTAGTATATATTTGGAAGCAGCTATTCATGGAAAACTTTCCCCAATTTGCATTCCAGTTAGCTAAGTTTTTACTTACCTAATTGGTTCAAAAATAGGCCACCCACAATAAAAGCTACACAAGTGACTGTACATAACCTCTCTGAAAGAAAAAAAGAAATATCCACTGAAAAATGACAGAAAATTACCACATAAAGTATATTTACTTTAGAAGTTTTTTTAACCTTTCTTTCCACTGAAATAAAGATGTTATTCATTTTTATCATCAATAATTCCTTTGTTTTAATCACTGGAGTTGTTTTCTTCCTGTTCCTCCTACATTCAATGTAATTATAGTTTGCACTTGGGCTTTATACACAGGATGATTTTTTTGAAGGGAAGAAAAGTGTAGTCTATATTCAAACCAACATGTTACATGACTGCCAGTCGTGGATTATCACCATCTCCAAAGAATTAAAGTTGATGGGCATCCAGGAGGTACTGGATAAGTTTGGGTTGGGTGTTAGTAGACAGTAACATATTATCCAAAAAAGAAATGCTTAGGAACAGGCTTATCATATAACCAGAAAAGGAGGTGGAACAGTCCTATAGGAAAGATAAAGAGGAACTTATGGCCAGTCCTTGTGCTCCATTGGTAACCTCTATATCTGGAGTTATAAAGGAAGGACAGTAGCCCATCAGCACACAGCTTATTGCAAATTTTGGAGAACATGAACAAAAGTCATACAGTAGGAATAGGTGGAGAGTTTTGACACGTCTGATTGGAAGGAATATCTACATCAGTGACACAGACCTGCTGAATCTGCCATGGTATAGAAAGTTATCAGGGTGAAGGTGAAGTGGAAATCTGTTGGGTTCTAAAGAAAAAGCCCTAGAATAAGAAGGGGGACAAGCTTCTATAACTTTACAATAGTCACAACTTTATCTTACACTCCTCTATAATGCAGGCTACTGCTTCAAAAAATTAGAGCATATCTTTACAAAGGGTTCTCCCAAGGAATTACCTTTCCTGCTGAGGATCCTCAAAATTTTACAATTATACATTTCAATAACTGCTATGACTACTTTGATGATGTTGGCAGCTCCATAGCCTTTAAAGTCCAAATACAGGGAACATTTACCTTTTGATCACAATGTATGTGTCAACAATAGCATCAAGTGATGGTGGGATTCTTTTAAAAAAATTAATCAATCAACAAGAATTCCTTAAATATTTTCATTGTATTGCTGTTAGTAGCAAAATCTATCACATTTGATCATTCCACAATATTTCAGTTACTGTGTAGAATGTTCTCCTGGTTCTGCTTATTTCACTCTGCATCAGTTCATATAGGTCTTTCCAGTTCTTTCTGAAATCATCCTGTTAATCATTCCTTAAAAACAATAGTATTCCTTTACTATAATTTACCATAATTTCTTCAGCCATTTCCCAGTTGAGGGACATCCCTTTAGTTTCCAGTTCTTTGTCACCACAAAAAGATCTGCTATAAATATTTTTGTACAAACAGGTCCTTTCCCATTTTTTAAATCTTTTTTGGGATACAGATCAAGTAGTGGTATTACTGGGTCAAAAGGTATGCATTCTTTTATAGCTTTTTGGTCATAATTCCAAATTGCCCTCCAGAATAGTTGGACCAGTTCACAACTTGCATTCTAATTGAAGAGACAAAATACACATACAATGATGCACACAACAGATACAGAGTACATGGGATGGAGGCTTAGAGGAGAAGACACTAACAGATTGCTAAACTGGAAAAGGCCTTTTGTAGAAGGTGGCATTTGAGCTGAGTCTTAAAGGAAGCCATGGATTTTAAGAGTAAAAGTTAGGAGAACATTTCATTCATTGAGTACAGTCAGGGAAAAGACAAGCAGAAGGGAGATAGACCATTATGTTTGAGGAACAGCAAGTAGACTAGAAGGACTAGGTCAATAAAATACAGAAAGAAGTTATTTATTAAAAGTATATATATATATATACATATATACATATATTATATGTATTATATAAAAATTATAAAAAGGTTAGAAGGGGCTAAGTTACAAAGAGTTTTAAGTGTCAAACAGACATTTGATCCCAGAAATAATAGTCATTGGAGTTAATTGAATAATTAATTAGTTGGTCAGTTCTACACATCAGGTCCAGCTCTATGGAAGATAGATTCAAGTGGAGAAAGAGGTAAAGGGAGAGAGATCAAATAGAAGTCCATTGTAAGGTGAATGATGACAAGGTCCTGAACAAACACTGTGTGAGTGGAGAAAAAGGAATATATGTGAAAGAATTTGTAGGCAAAAATTACATATCTGGTAACTAATGAGTATGTGGGGTGAGTCAACTAGGATTTGAGGTTCTAAACCTGGGTGATTGGGAGGATAGTGGTACACTCCACAGTAATAGGAACTTCAGAGCAGAGATGAGTTTGCAGGAAAAACCCATATATTTCATTTTATACATTTTTAATGAAATGCCTCTGAGGCATCCATTTCAAAATGTCCATTAGAGAATTCTTGTAGAATTCTCTTTGTGTAGAATTAGAGCAGAAGAAAGAGTAGAGATTGATATATAAATATGAGAATTATCTACATAGTGGTGATAATTAAACCACTAGGAGCTAATGAAATCACCAAGTGAGTATAAAAAAAGAGAAGAGGGCCTAGGACAGAGTCATAGTGGTTATGACATGAATCTAGCAAAAGATATTAAAAAAAGAATACAAAGAGAACCAAGGGAGCAGTCATGAATGCCTAGAGAAGAGAAAAGGTCAAAGTTGATAAAGATAATCAGCAGTGCTAAAATGCTAAAGAGAGATCAAGAAATCATTTGAATTGGCAATTAAAAGATCATTTGTAACTTTGTAGAAAGAAGTCTTAGTTGACTGATGAGGTCAGAAACCAAATTTCAGAAGATTTAGAAGGGAATGAAAGTAAAAGAAGTCGAAGGACTGAATGCAGGCAACTTTTTAAAGGAGTTTAGTTGAGACAAAAAGAAGAAATAGAGAATAGTAGGCAAGCAGACTCTGGGGAGAACTTTTTAAGGATGCAGGGATTTGGTCATATTTATAGAAGTAGGGAGAGCTCTAAGATTATAGAGAAAGTGGGTATGATTATGAAAGAAATGTCCTGGAGAAATTGGGGAAGCATGGATTCAAGCTTACCTGTAGAGAGATGTTGGTTTTCCCAAGCAGAAGATCTATTTCTTCAGAAATTGGAGTGAAGGAAAAGAATGGAAAATGATGAAAGAAGAATGTGAAATTAAGAAGAAAGTAGAGAGCTTTTGTAGAATGGCCTTAATTTATGGGGGTGAAGTATGAGGTCAAATTTTCAGCTGAAAAATTAGGAGAGGATGGTCTGGGGAGTTTAAGGAGAGAAGAGAAGGATTGAAATAGGCACTATGGTAAGTAATATAATTAGGGATTAGCAATATGGTTTCCTTGTGGTAAGGAGAGTCATGTTGAAATCAGCTAGTATTAATTTGTAGTGGACACATTCAGTAAAACTTAGAAATGTCTTTTAGGTCCATACAGCAGCATATACTTAGGAAGAAAGGAGATGGATAAATCAGAGTAGAGTAAGAAGGAGTAAAAGAGATATTATTTAATAGTCAACATGGAATTTACCAATCTAACATAAATTGATCTACTAAGCACTTGGACCATTAAAAGAATCATTATTGGGCAACTCGGTGGTTCAGTGGATTGAGAGCCAGACCTAGAGATGGGAGGAATTGGATTCAAATCCAACCTCCTACATTTCCTAGCGTTGTGACGCTGGGCATGCCATTTAACTGGCATTGTCTAGCCATCACCACTCTTCTGCTTTGGAACCAATATACAGTATTGACTCTAAAATGGAAGGTAAAGGGTTAAAAAAAAGTGTAATTAGCTAGTCAATATACCATTCTATCAATAATAATTTTCTTAAAAACAGAAAAATATATAAGGCAATCAAGTATTCCTATAAAGAGGATTAAATAAGATACAATTGATATCTGTTTTAGACTAAGATGGGCCTGTCTGGGTATGAGAATACATGCATTTCTCAACCTCCTTCCACTATCCTCGCTTATAAAAATGAAGGAGAGGAAGGACAAGGAGAGGAAGATAGAAAGGGAATAGGAGAGGGATAGAGGGGAGTAAAAGAGGAGAGACAGAGAGAGAGACAGACAGACAGACAAAGAGAGAGAGAGAGAGAGAGAGAGAGAGAGAGAGAGAGAGAGAGAGAGAGAGAGAGAGAGAGCATGCTTGCTATCAAGCCTGTGCTATTTTCTCATGATGGCTCTGAGCCCAGTTTAGGAACTGCTAATCTCTTCCAACAGAAGAGAAGAGAGAAAGCTCTTGACTGTAAACCTCTCCAAGGAGCTCTCTTTGGGAAATAGTTCCAAAGAAGCCATGAAGACACTTTCTCCCTTAGCCTAAATAACTAAACAAAAGAAGCTGGTCTCATGCCATTCAGAAATGGAAATTCACTGTATGCTTGATAGGTGTTATACTGTGTTCCATATTGGCTGATTTTTGGGGACAAAATGTTCAGATTTCTTATGGTACTGCATTTAGCTTCTTATTGGTGTTCTTAAAAAAATGTGTATCATATAATAAGGAAAAATTCTTTTTTTTTTTTTTTTTTTTTTTTTTTTTTACAGACTTCATCCCCAATGGTTCACTTTTTGATTTCTATCAGTTCTGACTTCTTGTTCATATATAAAGCCTGGGGCACAAGAAGAAGAATGTAAAGATCAGAAGAGCTAAAATCCTTGACACTGAATTTAGGCAGCTGTTTCATTAAGATAATTTGATACTGCCTCTTCACTGGTAATCAAACTACTCCATGACAATATTTGCCACCTGTTGAGTAATATGATCTCTCCTACTACTAGGAGAATGTTTCTTTTGGAGAATGCAGTTTTATGTCTGGAGATATCTTGAAGGAAAAAAAAAGGTTGGAGATAAATGAGAGTTCTGGACTTGGAGTCACAGGCCCTAAGTTTGACACTTGACTGTTGCTTTCTGCCTTTGTAACTCTGAGCAAGTCAGTTAATCTATCTGGCCTCATTTTTCTTACCTATAAAATGAGGGATGGGGACCCAGACTAGATGATCTATCTAATTTGCTCAGATATAAATCTTTGATGGGACTGCTAAACCCAGGGTAATCATTTAATATTTTTAATTAATTAATTATCAATATTTAAATTTTATCTAAAATTTAAAATTAATATTTAAATTAAAATAATAATAATATAAATAATAATAATTAAAGTATACTTAAATTTAACTCTGCAGTCTCACTCAGGTATCCATTTTCATATAACATTTAGATGAAACCCCACCTTAACTCCTTTGAACATGCATTCATAGCATATCTCACTTGTCCTACCTTCACATGGGACAGGATCATCTTGATTCCCTCCTTCATATTTCAGAGTATCAGCTACTGATAATTTCAGGGATAGAGAAAAGAGCAGGCCTTTCTCCAACCCCATCTCAGATTCTTCAAGGTATCAGCCACCTTGGAAAATGGCCTAGTCATTGTAGGAGCTGCATTCTCAGCTGTGCAGAGGCCAAGAAAAGTCTGCTGCTCTGCAGATTTTCTTTTGGTAGTTATAATTCCCACCAAAGGATTTCAAGGTGCTGTGGAGACCTGCATCATAACTGCCATTCTAATGCATTCCACATATTTGTTTTATCCCACCAGGTCCTTATTTAGAGCTGTAGAGTTTAAAATAGTCTCAGCTTAATTCTTCAGTCATTTGACCACTATTTAACATGTGCCTTATATATTTAAAACACTGTGGTAGGCACCTTGGGGGGACACAGAAGGCATAGTTCTGTTCTTAATTCAATTAAATTCAAGAAACTTAAGCAGTGGGGAGCAAGGGAGTACCTTAGTGAATTGGGAATCAGGTCTAGAGATGGAAGATCCTGGGTTCAGATCCGGCTTCAGACAATTGTCTACCCCTTAGAACCAATATATAGTATTGATTCTAAAATGCAAGGGTTTAAAAAAAAGAAAAGAACGACTAAGCAGAGATCATTGTCTCTATTTAAGAAATACCACATGTACATATATATTTTTTAAAAAGTAGCATGTGTTAATTGCTTTTTGTGTGATATAAAATAAGTGCTATTGGAATATTGAGCAAGGAGAGATTAGTTCTGGTTAGGTAAAGGCCAGAGAGAAAGCAATATTTGCTATAGCCTTGAAGGATGAGTAAGATTTCAAGGGTACAATTTTTGGTAGAGAATTCCAGGCAGAGGATACAGCATAAGCAAAGGCATGAAGGTAGGAAAGTAGAATACATGTTTAGGTAATGGGGAGTGGTATTAATTGATAGTAGAAGAGAAGCCTGAAAGGCTATGCTGTGGCTGGACTGTAAAAGAGTGATACATGATATTGCTTGTTTTAAAAACCATCTATTTTTTTCCTGAAAAGTAGTCCTTATATTCTTTCTCCTTGCTTAACTCCTCTTAGCACAATCAGTTATTCTTTTAGTCTACTCTGTACCCCACCCTGAATTTAACATACCTTCTCCAACTTTACTTGTTGGCTTCCCAGGTTTTATTTAAGTCCCAGCTCAAATCCTTCCCTTGCAAGAAGACTTCCTCCTATTTCCTTTAATTGTGGTGCCTTCCCTCTAAGATTACCTTTCATCTACCATATATACATATAAATATGTATATATCTATATAACATATTTGTACATGCTCGTTTATATGTTGTTTTCCCCATTAGAATGGGGATTGTTTTGGCCTTTGATTCTCAGTGCCTGACTCATAGTAAACGCTTAATAAAAGTTTGTGGAGTGGCTGCCTAGAACTTTTTGTTTTTGCTGGTTTATCCCCATGCTGCTCCCACCATAAAGCAGAAAACATTGAACCCAGGGAGAATAAAGGTTAATGATTTTAGAAGTTCATTTCTCAAGAATATTTCCTGAAGAAAAGGGGAAAGCGTTAAGAGAGTTAATAAAACTATAGAGTTAGTAGTGGGAGAACTCTGTTGGAAATTTGATTTAGTCTATGGATGAATTTCATCTGATCTCCAACTAGGATTGAATGAGAGGACAACTGTAATGTGGAGAATAATTTCCCTCTGGGGAGGTACTGGGGACTTGGGAAAAGTCTTGGATGTTGGTTATAAGACATAAAAGAATCATAAATAGCTTTTCTTTCTATCCTCCCTAGCTCCCCTGCTCCTGCTTCATTTGGTCTTTCAAATGGTTCTAGAGTTCAATGCTTTTTAGCACTAACAAGTGTCAAGACCATGCTTTGATAATAGTATTTGGCTAGGTTCTTTCAAAAAGCACTGATTTGGGTTAAAAAAAAAGAAAAAACTCATATTAATGCTACCTTTATGCTTTTTCCTCTTTATAGAGTGATTCACAATCTTTCATTATTCCTAATATCACTTGTTCATTCCTAAAACCGCTATACAGAACAATAGACTGAAATAAAAAAAAACAATTTGACTGTCAGATGAATAATAATTCAAAAAGATGAAAGGGTATAAACTGCAAGGCACAAACATATGATTTTCCTGGGCCAAGAGAATCCAAAGTGTTTAGCATGAGAATCAATTCTTCAGCATGTAGTAGGAACAAGTTGAGGAGCACTTCACCCACCACAGAGATACAGCCATCTGGGGGGTGAAAACCAGCAGCTGTTTAAGAATTTTTTTGCCATACTTTTCAGTATTAGAAATAATTATGGTGCTCAATTAAAACTCTGATGGGGGTACTTTGTTGAATTGAATATAATCATCCCAGTTAGAATCTGGCCTAAGATTTAACTGGACTGCTTAACATAGAAGAGGATTTAATAAAGAGAATTATTATTCTATACCCTCAAGTCATGCCACCCTCTCCAAACTTCTCTCTCTCTCTTTTAACCAACTGTCCTGGTTCTAGTTTGATGCAAGGATGCCGGTCTAGACCAAGTAGTGCTTTGAGGAGGGAAGGATCTTTGAAGGGGTCTAAGCTGGGCTAGCCCTACATTAGATCATTTCTGGTCCAAATGTGTAGAAATGAAGGGAGCAGAGATGAGGAAGGATTAATTTGAAGGCAGGTCTGGAGGGGTCATTTGGATTGAGGATCAATGTGGATTACTCAGTTTGTCCCAGGAATAATTTGTTCTCCATGGGATCTTTTGGAATTAAAATGACTTGGTCAGACTTCACAGGGACTGTAATTGAGCATGATTGCCAGGCCTAGACTGGTCTAGATTCTTGCCCTCCGTGTATGTGTTATGTAAGAATCAAACAGCATGGGGTGAGCACATGGCAAAACTCTAAACTGAATTTGGTCCTGTGTTGGGCCAAGTTCCACTAGACTGGTTATAATGTCTCTGATACATGTCTCATCTTAAACAGATCTACAAGCTTTTAAAATTTTATCTCATTCCAACTCCAAAAGTTCATATTTCATTTCACAGGACTTTCAGTATCTGAGAGCACCATCAGTCTGGAAAGTATAGGTTCAGTACCACAAAACAACTAATTGGCTTCTTTTCCCAAGCCTTAAATCTATAAATAACAAACCACAGGCTCAATTTTCAAAGGTACATAAAATTTTTATAGGGTTGACTAGTTGCCATTGAGCACAGAATGGTGCTCAGGGTAGAGGGTGTAAATTGACTCAGCTATAGGCTTCCATAGTGACACACTGAGATCTTCCACACATATGACAAAGTGGTATTACTAAAACATAAGTCTGAACAATGTCACTCCTCTCCTCCTTCCTCCACTCCCAAGCTCCAAAGGCTCCCTATTGACCCAAGAATCAAATACAAATCCCCTTGTTTAACATTTAAAGCCCTTTACCATCTGATTCCAGCCTTCCTTTTTAGATTTATTACATATCACTCCTCTGCACACACACTGTGGTCTAACCAAATTGGTCAACTTTCCATTCTTCCATCTACAGCTTTGCCCAAACTGTCCCCTATGATTGGAGTTCATTGCCTTTTTATCAGCTTACTTCAAAGACCAGCGCAAGTACCATCCTTTAGAAGATCCCCACAGCTGTTAGTGGTTACTTCCTGAAATCACTTATATTTTAATTTGCATATAATTTTTATATAATTATATCAGTTCATATTGCTCCTTCTCAATTGTATGTAAGCTCCTTGAAGGCAGACACTTTTCCATTAAAAAATATTCACTGTGCAACATGATGCCAGGCACAGAGTAGGCACCTAATAAATGCTCCTTGATTGGTTAATTGCCTGATACCACTCTGTCTCCCTTAAACACAACAAGAATTCTTCCTGGGATAAGGAATCAAGTTGGAGCAGGGTAGGATTTGTGTCTGGATCCTGGCTTCTGCTGGGTGAATCCCATTTGGAAGTATAGAAGGGAGTGGTGAGCATGTGGGAGTCTTCCATGAAAGAAGGTTAGAGGAAAGTATATGAATGTTTAGTAAATCACTTCACTTCTCATGAGTGAGCCCCCTGGGCTCGTACGCCTAAATAATTTCTTACACTAGACCTTTTCAAATTCAGGTTTGCCTTGCCTTTTTATACCCTTCCGCCCCAGATCATTCGACCCACTTAGTTATTCTAGTTGAACTTGGTAGTTTTCTACATCTCTATTCCAGTTGTTCACCTGTCTTCATGCCCTCTATAAGGGTTCCTGATTTTGCCTAGGGCTTGGTGCTTCAATCTTCATTTAGTTAAGACTCCTAGTTCTGTTGTTTGGAACTTCCCACTATTATCCTTTCTTGAAAACCTTCACCTTTACTCTTAGCTCGCAAGGATACTTTATAATCTCCCTTAGACCTTGCTGTTATTGCTGATAGTTAACTCTGAATATCTTACAACTTTAGTCATGGGACATGACTCCCTGAATAATCAGGAAAGGGACAAAGTTCCCATGAAAGTCCCTCAAAAGGTTCTCTAATCCTTTAAAAGAAGGGGACATTAACTAGCTAACAAGCAGATGAAGTGAGAATAAGAATTAGTTGTTGCCATTTCTTTAGGGATGGAATGACCTCTAAAATGCTAGGATTCTGTTTCCAAGCAATAGAAAAAAAGAGAATATTTGTCACTCACACTTTCCAAACATGACTACTTGTATCTTCCAGTAGTAATGATGATAATACTTTGAAATTAGAAAGCTGAAAATCAATCATGAAAAGGAATCCAGTGACAAAGACATTATTCCAGCTCTGTAAAATATTCAAAACCTGAAGGCAAGCAAGATTTGGAGGGTCATGTATGGAGGAGAAATAGTAAACAAACATTTTTCTAGCACTCCTTGAATAATAGTAACTCCCCTTTCTCAACCACTTCAATCTCCTAAGTCCCTGTTGTTCCCAGAGCCTTATAAGCATCTTGAAGGGAAGGGGCTATGTCTATGCAACATGTTGAAGGAAAGGGAGCCATTTCTCAAAATGGGTAGAGATGCTATTGTCTACTTCTATAGTTTAAAACAGCATTCTTTTAATTGTGTTTTCAGTTCTCTTCCTTGTATAGCTTGGATTTGCTCATTCAAGCTCCTAAAAAGAAGAGTATTGAATATAACAAGGAATGAGTGATGATTGCTGATGGAGCATTTGATTCAAAAGTTTTGAGTGACAGAAAATCTGGCTGCAAAGGCCAAAGAGCTAACATAAAAATGTGGTTAGTCAGGTGAAGAGATATTTTGGTTGGGGAAAAGCCAGTCATATAGGTTCATGCTGTTGGCAAGGGGATTCTATTTGACTGACTCTCTCTCTCTCTCCCTCTATCTCTATCTCTCTTTCAAAACTTAGAAGGCATATTCTTCCTGAAGTGAGGGGATGTGGAATTAGGTAATCAGAAAGTTTAGCACACTGGCTGAATGAGAAAATCCATGTCAATCAAAACATAAGGCCTATCATTGAAGAAAGGTTTCAATTTTTTAAAGCCCTTACCCAATTTGATCTATGGAAAGAATATATATAACATATATATTCTTAAAAATGTCCTGTGCATGCATATATATATGTATGGGACATTTTTAAGTTTAATCAGCATTAATATTTTCTTTTTTTTTTAACCCTTACTTTTTGTTTTCAAATCAGTACTAAGTATTGGTTCCAGGGCAGAAGAGCAGTAAAGGCTAGGTAATTGGAGTTAAGTGACTTGCCCAGAGTCATACACCTAGGAAGTATCTGAGGTCAAATTTGAACCCAAGACTTTCTGTCTCTAGAAGTGGCTCTCAATCCACTGAGCCACCTAGCTGCCCCAAAGCTGCAATATTTTTAAGCTACAGAATATCCTGATACCACGGACAAGGTCCTAAAGATTATAACAATTTCAGAGTTCAGTAGTAAATTTTACTTTAGGTAGTGAATGAGAATGTTTAAATTAGATGCTTAATTGTACCTAGGTATTTACATTTCTTTAAATCTTTCCCCAAATTGCATCATCCTTTTTTGAAAAGCAAGTAGTGAAATTAGCTAAATTTATGCTGTTATTTTAATTTAATTTTTTATTAGAAAATATAATTGAGTGGGAGATGATAATGTTTGGGTTCATTTCACTTATGAGTAAAATTATTTGTATCATGAGGCAATATCTGGTTTGTGTTCATGCTTAGCTGCATTAATACCCTAGAATGAGTTAGAGGCAACTTTGAAAGGAGCAGAGAGGTAATGGTCTTTGTGTTTCTCCTACCTCTCACTCTCCATTGTGGATTTCATCAAGATTGTATTGGCAATATTTAACAATTGGCTCTATGGGGAAAATATATATATATTTGTATATATATATTATATATATATATATATTAACTATGCTAATTAAACTTAAAAGTGTACCAATATGGTACACTTTTAAGTTTAATTAGCATAGTTAATATTTTCTTTTTTTTTAAACCCTTACCTTTTGTCTTAGAATTAATAATAATAATGTATTTTGTCTAAGGCTGAAGAGTGGTAAAGGCTAAGCAATGGGAGTTAAGTGACTTGCTTGGGGGTCACACAGCCAGGAAGTGTCTGAGGTCAAATTTGAACTCAGGACCTCTAGTCTCTTTAGCCACTGATCCACCTGGCAGTCCCCAGTATTAATATTTTCATTATCATTTTCTTAAATCTAGACAATTAGCAAAATCATAAATCAAACCCTGATTTTTAGCTTGGCATTAATGATTCACTCTTTTATGGGTTAGNTATATATTTTATATATATATTAACTATGCTAATTAAACTTAAAAGTGTACCATGCATATATATGGTACACTTTTAAGTTTAATTAGCATAGTTAATATTTTCTTTTTTTTTAAACCCTTACCTTTTGTCTTAGAATTAATAATAATAATGTATTTTGTCTAAGGCTGAAGAGTGGTAAAGGCTAAGCAATGGGAGTTAAGTGACTTGCTTGGGGGTCACACAGCCAGGAAGTGTCTGAGGTCAAATTTGAACTCAGGACCTCTAGTCTCTCTAGCCACTGATCCACCTGGCAGTCCCCAGTATTAATATTTTCATTATCATTTTCTTAAATCTAGACAATTAGCAAAATCATAAATCAAACCCTGATTTTTAGCTTGGCATTAATGATTCACTCTTTTATGGGTTAGAGCTAGTTCTACTATATCCTTGGTTTGGGGGGAAAATTAGTGCAAAGGGAACTCCTAAAACCTTCTGCCAATGCCATGGTGGTTTTTAAGCCCCAGAAATCTCTCCTTTCTGACCATTCATATCCTACTCCTCCACTAATCCTGATTGATCCCTTGTTCTAAACTAATATTTTATTACTGATTATAAGTGTCTCCTTTTGGAGTCTGGATAATAACATGAGGAATAGTATGACCCTCAATCAGGCCTGCTACTAAGCTTAGTAACTCAGGAAAACAGATAGAAAAATGATAAGATCATATAGTTAAGAGTTAGAAGGAACTATAGAAGCTATCATTTTACAGACAAAGAAACAAGCCCAGAGAGTTTGTGACTTGCCCCAGATCACATAGGCATTGCATGAAAAAGACAAAAAGGATTAGAACCCCAGGCTCCAACTCTAAATCCAGAGTGATTTACATGTACCATATGGAAGGCACCTTAGAGAGCATTCAATCCAACATTATTATTTTGGAAATTGAGGCCCAGAGAAAGTACATTACATTACACAGGTAATACTTTTTGGTATACATGCACACTTACACTCACCCCTAAACTCCCCACCCTAAATTAATAGT
Organism: Gracilinanus agilis; assembly: GCF_016433145.1. Classification (NCBI taxonomy): domain Eukaryota; kingdom Metazoa; phylum Chordata; class Mammalia; order Didelphimorphia; family Didelphidae; genus Gracilinanus; species Gracilinanus agilis. Next base: position 408,352,761 of record NC_058133.1, on the reverse strand, counting down.
CTTCTGTTATGATGTACCAGGAAAAACACTAAACTAAAGAAACAAGAAATACTGGTCCCAGTCCCAGTTCTGCTACTTATTAGCTATAATACTTTAGGGCAAGACACAATATTTCTGAGCCCCAGTTTCTTACTTCTAATTATGTGGAGGTTAAAATCCCTCAGGCTCAAGAGAAATGCTCAATTGTTGGCTGTCAAAGATTCTCCCTTAGGATCAATACATTGGCTTCCTCTTGGAATTGATCCAGGGAAAGCTTGTCCTTGACCTGGCCTTTCTTATTATAATCTAAACTTGGCTGATCTCTAAACCTCAACTCAAGACATTCAGTCCTTGGCCTTCTTATTTGCTGAGCTAGATTAGCTCTGTGGGTGCAGAAAGCTGCCATATTCTGATTTTACTGATTACTCATCCCCCTTCCTCTGTTGCTACAGTGCATCTAAAAATTCCTACCCAGATCAGCCTGGGTTGTTCTCAGCTTGGAAGCCTGTCTTACACTGTTTTAAAGCCCTGGTCAAGCCCTCAGCCCATGTGAGTCTTCTCTAAGACCCTGGAGTCTGCTTTAGCTTGACTCCTAAGTGAGAAAAGTACTATTCCAGTCTTTTTCTCTCCATCTGGGTATCTATCTACCTTTGCTGAATTGGGCACATTCTATAAAACCACATTCCCAGGTTCACTTTCAGCTAATCAGGAAATGCCCTTTTTCTCTCCAACTGAGAATCCATCTACCTTAGTCTGCTGAACTGGGCCCATTGTACAAATCCATTTTCATTGGCCCACTTTCAGCCAATCAGGAATTGTCCTGATTGGTGATGGACTTTCATTATTTCACCCAGCAGAGAAGAAAGAAAAAGAGGAATCTGATACTTAAGATACCATAACAAGTTTTGCACATTATTAAGATAATAGAATAATTCAACTCAAAACTCAGTTTGCTCCTAACGTTCATAAAAGATAGCCTCTTTTTACACAACTTCTTTGAAACATGAAAATGTACTAGTTTCACTGGTTCCCCCCACCCAATATAAACAGAATAAAACATCCCAGAGAATGGCAGAGAATGTTGTTTCACCCTTTCTCACAGACTTCTCCAGCCTAGTTGGTAGCCAATGAAGTTTGATAGAATATTAAAGATTCAGGATTCCTTAGAAATCACCTAACTCCTGGAATCATAGAATTACAGTTAGAACTAGAAAGAACTTTAAAGTCTATGTAGAACAACCTCTACTTGAAGTTTAAAACCCTTTTGGCTTTGAGTGTGATACAATGGAAAGAATGATGGCTGTGGAAATTAGGCAAGTCACTTATACTTTATCATTTGGGCATCATATAGTTCCTCACATTTCTTGCACCAGGGATGTGCTATTGGAGGAAGAGTGCTCCTGCATGAAAATTTCTTTTCTTTAAATTCAAGTCTTGCCTGGAGATTTTAAGATAGCTTAGAATAGACTAGTGAGTACGAAATGATCCTGGCAAATGCTAGTTTTCTCAGTTGTAAAATGTGGAAGGAATGGCTTCTGAGGTTCCTTACAATTCTAATATCATATGAGACTTTTTTTGAAATAGAGACTGTCCTAAAGTAGTCCTCATGTAGAAAACAGTGATTCTGAGTAGTTCTGCAGGTGGCACATTGGGGAGAATGCCATGTCTGAAGTCAGGAAGAATCATCAAATGTGGCCTCCTATACTTACTAATTTCATGACCCTTTGCAAGTCACTTAACTCTGTTGACCTCAGTTTCCTCATCTGTAAAATGAGCTAGAGAATAAAATGGCAATCCATTCTGGTATATTTATTTACCAAGAAAACCCCAATGGGGTCATGTAGAGTCAGATGTGACTGAAACAAGGCAACAACAACATTCTTCTAGTGATGGGTTGAAATTAACAGTAATTGAGTTTTCAAGTGTACACAAACAATATAATTCTAGGAACGTATACAGAATGATTAGGAAAGGTTTTGGTCCTTTTGTCTCTTAAATAGAAAACTAGACTAAGTTACTTTGTAATTACTTGCTTATTTGCACACCTGTTGCATCATCTTAGTAGAATGTAAGTTCTCTGTGGGAATACATTACTTCATTTTTGTCTTTGTAGCTATTAATATTTTCTTATACTTCCTTTGTAAACATTGGTTGAATTGAATTTAATCATAGGATTTAGAACTGGCTTACTTTGAAGAGAGTTTTGGATCATAGAAGCATGAAGAATCATTTAGAGCTGGAAGAGACTAAATATACAGTTGTCTACGATGATGTACTGTAACATATTAATGTCCAAGACTGAAATGATGAGGCACCAGACTAAGGTAGAGCCAGGGGCCATGCAGAAGTGTGGATGCATCATCCAATCACAGATTTAGATCTGAAATGGGCCTCAGACACTTCCCAGCTGTGTGACCCTGGGCAAGTCACTTGACCCCCATTGCCTACCCATACCAATCTTCCACCAAGAAACTAATACACAGAAGTTAAGGGTTTAAAACAACAACAACAACAACAAAAAAGATAAACAAAAATAGATCTGAAATGGAGCTTTCAGGCTTTTTAGTCAACTTTTCTCTTTTCCAAATGTCTGAAGGCTAAGTGACTCATCCCAGGTCATACAGGTAGAAAGAAACACAGATAGCATTTGAACCTTAAATCTTCTGGCTCGAATCCAGTGTTCTTTCTGCTATTCTATTGCATGCTGTCCCTGTTATGAGAGAGAAATTTGGAATGAAGAATTGATAAGATTTGGTGACTGACTGACTGACTAGGCATAGGAGTCCTGAAGAAGTTTCAGACCAGAAAGTCCAGAATGGTAGTATTGTTGACTGAATTTGAGAAGTCTCTCTAATGATTCGGAAGTGATGTCTTTACAGAGAAATTCTATTTTTTGATCAAGGCTTTGGGCATGCAACAAATCATAGATTCAGACCCATATAAGTATGAGAGGAACTACAAGGATAAAATCCTTGAATAATGATTAAAATAAGATTATTGGGTGGAGGACTTAATGTGGACATAAGCGTTTTCCCAGTGATTTCAAAACAACTAAACCATATCAAAAGGTGCAGGAAAGGTCCATATGGGAAGAATTGCTTCACTATTAGAATTCATTGAAGTGGAATAGTGTTAGGTGTATGTGATTCCAAATGTATTTCATACAACAAGGTCTCAGACACTTCCTAGCTGTGTGATCCTGGGCAAGTCACTTAAACCCCTTGCCTAGCTTTTACCACTCTTCTGCCTTGGAACCAAAATACACTATTGATTCTAAGATAGAAGGTAAGGATTTTTAAAAAGAAAGAAAGACAAGGGTCAAATATTTTCTCTGGTTATAACAACCAGATAAAACCAGTGTGAATATTTGGCTTTTGGCATACTTTGTTTAAAAAGAAATCCAAATCTGTCTTATTAAGAATAAAATTTTCTGGAGGCTGTAAATTAATTTGTAATTATTTATTAAATAGTGAAAGTGAGTTGAAGAGAGAAAAAGCACATAATGAAATGGCCTAGCTAACCCAAGCTACCTGCTCACTGCAGGTCCCTGTTCATTCCTGCTGCTGTGCTAGAAGAGAGAGAGCACTGCTCCCTAGAAAAGAGAGAATGTTCTGCCTCACCAGCAGAGACTGAGCGGTTCCCTCAATCCATAACATACTTCTAGCAACTTCATTTTTTTAAGAGTCTGCCTGATTGGACGATGACCTCAGTCCATGTCAGAGACCAAATTCTGGATGCTAGGAGGCATGTGGGACAAAAGGCAAGCATCGTCCAGGACAACAGGCAGCAAGGAGCATCCTTTTTATACAGATAAGCTTCAGGCCTCATTCTTAATCCAATCAAAGGATAAAGGCTTAATAGAAACCCAGTTCACTAGAGAACCACCCAAGACTGATCTTAGGGTACCAAGGAAAAGGATGCAAACTGGTGTTCAATTCTCACAATCTGCAACTGCAGGCCTTAAGACATAGTTTTGCTTGTGGTCATCTTGTTTTTAGGATATGGGACAATAGCAATGCGATTGCCAGAATTTTATCATAATGGCAGAAGCATAAAAACAAAGCTTAAATGGAAAAGCAAGTAATCTGGTTTAATTCCATTTTTAGTTTATCAAATTTATTTATTGCCTACTGTGTGCAAAGTATTTTAAATGAGCTAGTTTATAGTTTTTGGTGCTCTCCAACAACAAGAAAGTCACATGGCTGAAGCCTGTTAGGTTCATCTGACTATGCAAGAATAATGTAGAGGTAGTAATCATCTTGGACTTTTCCTTGTTTTTCACCCTACTATATGTAACTGGTTGCCAAAGCCTGTCATTATCCTCTATATATTCTTTCTTCCCTTGTATGGCACCGACACCACCAGATTTAAGGTCTTAATCATCCCAGGTCTGAATTATTGCAATGGCCTGGCTCGTGGTGGGTCAGCCTACCTCAAGCCTCTCTCCACTCTGATTCATACTTCATTCAGCCACTGATGTGATTTTCCTAAAGCACAGATTTGATCATATCACCACCCATCCCTACTCAATAAACTTCAGGGACTTCCAGGGATATATACAAAATGTTCGTGTTGGGCATTCAAAGCCCTTCATAATATAACCTTTTCCTTTCTTTCTAGCTTTCTTAGACTCTACTTTCCCACACCCTGATCCAGTGACCCTGGCCTCCTGAATGCTTCACAAACAAGACACTCCATCTTTCACCTTCAGGCATTTTCTCTCGTTGACCCCCATTATTGGAATGATCTCTCTTCCTCTCTTCTGACTACTCCCTCCCTGGCTTCTTTTTAAGTCTCAACTAAAATTCTGTCTTCTACAAGAAGTTTTACTTAACCAGTCAAATCCAGCACATTCCCTCTCTTATTTCTTATTTTTCCTGGGTATGGTTTGCTTTGTATATATTTGTTTACATGTTATCTCTTCCATTATATTGTAAGCTCCCAGAGGGCATGGCCCTTTTTTTTTTACCTCTTTCCATATTCCTATTGCTTGGTATCTTGCCTGGCACATAGAAGCTGCTTATTAAATGTTGATTGACTGATAGATTATTTGATAGATGTACAAATTTGCAGAAGCTTCTGATGATTTAACAAGGTCAATTTATAGCTCCCCAAAGGAAAAGAAGTCTTTCTTCAGAACTCCATGTTTTAAAGGTTTGAAAGGAAAAAAAAAACAGAGACAGAAATCAGAAAGCTTTATAGCTCCAAGAGGAATGAGAGGCATTTCAAAAAGAAAGTATGAACAGAAAGCTAAGAACAAAGGGCTTGTGATTTCAGGAGCTGCTATAGTGAATAATGAGGTCAAGCTGAAAAGTCCTGCCAGGTTGAACAACTAGGAAGAGACTGTGGGAGAAATTCAATTTGAGGGGTAGTCATTAAGCAAATAAAGATTAAAAACTTAACAATCTCTGCTCTCCAGGTGATTACTATTTACTTGGAGACTCAACATGAACCCAAATAAATAGGATGTATGTACAAAGTAATGCCATGTTGTTTCTTTTAAAAGTTAAAAAAATTAATTATTGTTGTTATTACATACCTAAATCTAGGGGTCCTTAGCCTTTTTTTTTTGAGTCCTGAACCCTCTTTGGCAGTCTTCTCAAACCTTTTCAGAATAATTTTTTAAGTAATGGAAAGAAATGCCAATTAGAGGTCAGTGGAAAAATAAAGATTTATTTTTTTCCTCACTCATGGACTCCCTGAAATCCATTCATGGAACCCAAAGAACAAATGAATTTCAAATTAAGCACCTTGATCTTAATTTCTGAATTCATCCAACCTGGGAACTATTTCAAGCTATCCTTAGTAGCAACAACACTAACATGATGAAAAAAAAAATCAATTAAGGAAAACCCATCACCAAATCAAAGGAATCTGACAGTCTATGTAATATTCCACATCCGCATTCTCTTGAGTCTATTAAAAATATGTGGGGGTGCTTTTTCTCAACTCTTTTATAGAGCCAAATTACTGAAAGAGAGAGAGAGAGAGAGAGAGAGACAGAGACAGAGACAGAGACAGAGAGACAGAGAGGAGGGAAATGTTAAAAAAAATTATAGTCTTCGGCACAAGCTGATATGCTAGTTTGTGAAGTATATTCTAAGGTAAGGGCTGTTGTCCCACTGAGGAATTGGTAAAGCTGAAGACTGAAAAGGACATATTCCTTACACTTAAGATAGTTTCTTTGATTTTTTTATGACCGAAAGTCCTTTTGATTCACCTAAATGAGAAATCAATATAGTGGTCTGAGACAACAGAAGACATATGAACTCTCAGATAAGGTGAGGCTTGGTACAAGGTTTTGGAAAGTATCCAGTGCTTCCAGAGATTCCAAATTGATCTTGTCCAGAAAAGCTCATCTCCTTAGCATCAATATTCTTCCAGGGATACTCTATGACTACAAATCATGATCTCAGAAGAATTAAAATTAAAACAAAGAACACAAACAGCAATTGAAAGACTTTTAGTGCATATAAGTAGGTGGCAGCATATTAATAGAGTTAATTTGCATTCAATAATTGTTCTAAGACTTATGAAAGAACCCAAGTGCCTGGAAAAGAAGATGGGACAGTCACAAAGGGAGAATGAGTTGTAATACTAGACAGCTAGAATACTCCTGAGATATTAAAAGAAAAAGGCTAGAAGAAAGCTTCCAGAGTGATGGTTGGCTCCTCTATAGAGCACTTACTAATATTATTACAGGAAAGACTTATTGGAAAGATATTGATTAAAATTGAGAATGTGTGGAAGCACGGTAATCTGCATTGATTGCTATAGTGAGTGTCCATGCAGAAGAAACTGCAGATTCAAGGCATTCTTCTAAAAGAAGAGAGGTAGGGTAAAGGGAAAGGGAATGAGCATTTACGTGCTCACCATGTGCTAGGTATGGGACTAAATACTTTATAAATATTATCTCATTTGATCATATGGTAAAATAAATGCTTTTCAGAAATCTTGTTCATTCAATACCTTGGCATCAAATGACTACAAAATGATCTGCTGGATGATACAGACAGAAGCCAGTCATTTAAAGTGGTTGACAAAGAGAGCCATAAGTTCACTCATCAGCTGCTTGCCTGAGTGAATTCCATCTCAACCAGTTCTTGTCCAATAAGGTGCTTCTACTTCCAATTTTGAGACTATTGTTCAACAGAGCAGTATCCTCAACCATCTGTGAAATCACCAGAAGGCATCACTGGTAATTATCTTGTTTTCTCTGAGGTACTCTCACTCTTAAGCTTTCACCCATGAGTCCTAGATCTATGTGGGAAGAGGAGAGAGGACAATGGAGCTGCAAAGTATACTTTTGTACTGGTAGTGAATTTCAGGATCAGGTGAACAAAAATAATCTGTTGGAAAATAGAGGAGAATTCTTCCTGAACACTTCCTCATGAGAGCTAGTTTCAATCATGGCTTTGACAGGAATTTTTTAAGGGAGAAAAAAATGGTTATTCATAGACATTAAAACTCCATTTTTAAGTTCTGATTTTTTTTTTAACCCTTGTACTTCGGTGCATTGTCTCATAAGTGGAAGAGTGGTAAGGGTAGGCAATGGGGGTCAAGTGACTTGCCCAGGGTCACACAGCTAGGAAGTGGCTGAGGCTGGTCCGAATCCAGGACCTCCTGTCTCTAGGCCTGACTCCCACTCCACTGAGCTACCCAGCTGCCCTATTAAGTTTTGATTTTTAAAGAAGAGTTTCTTCTCTTCTTCCCTCCCCCTTCAGGAAGAAAACTGTGGAGTCTGAAAGTGAATTTTGAATTGAAACAGAAGGAAAACCTCTCTAAAATTTTGGTTTTAAGTCTCAAAAACAGGAGCTACCTCCTGCCTTTTTTTTTTTTTTTTTTTTTTTTTTTTTTTTTTTTTTTTTTTTTTTTGGTATCCCCAGTGCTTAGCACAGGGCCTGGCACATAATGGGCACTTAAATGTTAGTTGATTGGCTGATATTCATTTTATATTAGACTGTTCTGCATGTAGTTTGTATATATCAGAGAACAGAATTTGACCTATTGAATAACAGAATCTGTGGAATAATCAGCTTTGTCATCATCAGACTATTCTGTTAATTGAGTTTTATGGTATAGTTCTAAAAGAAAGGCAACAAAAATGCTCTCTTTTGTCTCTGCTTCTTCATGATTATTTTTTACAAGAATAGTGACTTTCAGCTATTTCCAGAATAATAAATGCATGTTTAGGGGAAAATGCATGGTTATGATTTAAACATCTATAGTCATTATTATAATCACTATAAAGATTTTTGCACTGCATTGTTTCTTAGAATTTCCGGTTATTGTTGCAATTCATTCTTTACTGTGCCTTGTTCTTGCTATTCACTGTAGTCCCTTTTTTGAGCCTATGGTGAACCTGTAATACTCATGAAATGAGTTGCCATGGCAACCTGTATTGATGTCACAAGCTCAGAATTCTGACTTCATTGCATAATGCAGTAAGCCAGTAGATATTGCAGAAAAACTGCCCTGTTAAACCATCGAGTACCTCGATTTATACAGCAAAGAGGAGAAAGGAAAACAAAGTGGGTTGAACCCAGCCTTGTGAGTTAGATTGCCTGAGTTCTCCTTTTGACTCTGTCTCACTTGTTGCATTGCCTTGGATAATTCTTTTTAATTTGTCAAAATCTCAGTTTTATTGTTTATGAAATGAAGGTTTTGGTCAGGAACCTCTTTATGTGTGGAGTAGACACACAGCAGGGAAATCTCAGAATATCTAATGCTCTGTCTGCTGTGGGAGCAATAAATCTAAATCATAAAGCACAACAACAACAAAACTAAAACAAAAAGCCTAAAACCTACTTGGAAAAAAAGCAATTTAGCAGCATCTGCAAAAGGAGAAATCAATAGCATCTGTTGATAAGAATGCAACCAGCTTTCAAAGATAGAGGAAAAGTCTAAAAAAATCTGGAAATTCTTTGGCAAGAATAATGGATAAAGGACTCAAGAAATATTCTTAAGGTTTGTTTTTCTGATCTTTAATTTAAATAAAGATATTGTAAACTGTCTTATCTCTTTTAAAGTTACTTTACCTTTATTTATAGTGGGCTTGAAACCTGAGTGAGAGAGATGAATGATTATCCATTATAGCCCCAATGGATAGATCAGTCTCAAGGCCATGGTATGTGTAATAAATAAGGAGTAAATGCTTCTTGGGGGTGTGTGGGGGGGTAATCCTCCATAAATTTTGAGCATCATTAAAAAAGCAATCGAATAAATGAAGTTGTTTTGCTAATTTAAAATGAAGTTTCTTGGTAAATACCAAAAAGCTACCTATTTGGAAAGGCCTCAAAATATAACTTTCCTCACAGAATATGATTCATCCCATTTGTTCTGACTCCTTTATACAAAATTATGATTGTCACTATAGATCTAAAATTATGATTATCACTATTTATAGGTCTAAAAATCTCCATAACCTAATTAATTTCTATAAGAAAAGAAAAAAATGCTACCTGTTTGTCTATTTTCCATTGCACATTTAAATTGAAATAAAAACAAATATTCTTGTTAGGCAAAAGTATGATACTATTTCTTTTCTAAAGGTATGTCTCAAGAGTTACTAGGTAGCATTTAATATAATCAAAAGAGTCCTGGTTAGGGCAATTCTAGGCTTGTTAAAACTCCCACCAAGGGATAGAGAATTAATTCATCAACCTTTAGCAACTCTGTTTGTCTCTACTTGAATGAATGCCAGTAAGGCTTGAGTTGTTGATGCTTTTATAGAGATTTAGGTAAAATGAAAAGCTTTTTCCAATTATGACTTGAGTGATCACCAAGAGTCACTTTAGTTTGCATGCTTTTTAAAAAAGTATTTTGCTATAATAAAAGTACTCTTGTGAAACTAACTAAAATAATATTCCTACTTTCTTGAAACTTGCTGATATCAATTGGTGACATGACAGTGGCCTAATGGAAATCGGACCAAATTCTGGGTGATCCATTCATTCATTTGTTTTTGCTTTGTTTTGGAGCTGGAAGAACATATACTTACAGAGCTACATGTTTGGCCCAAAGTGCTAAGAACTCCCCTAACTCTTTTGTTAAGAGCCTGCCTACTTAGCTATGCCCTTGGCAATATCTGAATTATCAACTAGTACCTCTTTATCTTTACTTCCAATGTGAATGAGGCATAATAATACTCCTTTTTCCTCTGGATGCAAGCCAGAACAATAGATCTAGGGGAAGTGGGCAGCCTAGGGTTGTGTTGAATAGGTAGATTTTTGTCCTTCCTTCTACTAGATTGAAAACCAGAATCCTTTTCAAAATAAAGATAACTCCACTGGTCCTCTAACTTACTGTTGCAATTGGTATATATATATATACTGTGTAATTAGAAATCTTGTACCCCTGAACTCCATTTCCAGCACCCCACTCCCCTCTTGTCACTATGTACTGATATAAACAGGATATAAATTCTCCCTTTTTCTGCCTCTTCCTCTTGTTTTGCTGTCATGGTTTTGGTCCAGTGGCCTTTTTGAGCAGGTAGATTAGCTTGGGCATGTGGTTTTATTTTGTTAGATAATTACCTTTTTATTCCTTTACTTCTAGTGATTATTAATAAATCTTATAAAATATATTTGGGAGTTACATTAATTTTAGTCTTACAATACACATATATGCATATATATGATGTTGACTCCAATTCTGAAAAGGATGCCAGAGAATATAAATGATTTGACTCTGCTGGAGGTATTTGGGGATGAAGATACACAATTTGACTCCCTTCTTATCTTCTTACTTGAAGGGCAGAGAGTTTCGCCTTTTATGAGACTACTTTTCTGCTGGATAGAACTGTAAACCTAAATTCTGTTCTTTCTCTTTTTGGCTCTTCTCTGGTGTTTGGTAGGAGTCTTGGTTGGCCAATGATAGGTGAATATATAGATTGGTGATTCAGTTCCATATTCTTTGGTAGGAACACCTGTGGGTCCGCCTTAACTTCATGGTTGTTATCTTTAATTTATGGACACTATTTTTGATGGACTCTTTTTACTGAGCTAGATATTTCTCTTGCAGTCCTCATGCTGACTAATATCATTCTCCTTCTCTAAAGAAATATGTTCTATTCTGTGTCATGAACTGTACATCCTGTATTTTAATCCCAACCTAAGAGAGCCCAAGGAACTGGCTGGGAAGGGGAAATGGTACTCAGTTTAAGTCAAATGTGCTTCTCAAAGAAATGTTGACTCTATGGGATTAATGAAGAAATATTACCACAGTGGCTAGAGTGTTGGGCCTGGGTTCTGGGTTCAAATCTAGCCTCAGATAATTCCTAGCTATGTGACTCTAAGCAAGTCATTTAACCTCCATTACCTAGTCCTTGCTGCTCTTCTGTCTGAGAATTGAGATTAAGACCAAAGGTAAGGGTTATAATAAACAAACATATAAACATGACTTTGGACCTCTTTTCTCTCTTTTAAAAAATATTTATTTAGAATATTTTCCATGGTTACATGATTCATGACTTTTCCCACCTTTCTTCCCTCCCCCTCCCTGAGCTGACAAGCAATTCCACATGTATTATTGTTTAAAACATTTCCATATTATTCATATTTGCAGTAGAGTGATCTTTTAACACCAAAACCCCATTTCCCCATTGAGTCATGTGATCAATCATATGTTTTTCTCCTGTGTTCCTATTCCCACAATTCTATTCATGTCCCTTGACCAATTGTTGATTGGGAAATGGATTGATTTTTTTAAAAATTTGACTCAGTTCCTTATATATTTGGGAAATTAAACCTTTGTCAGAGAGTTTTGTTATAAAATTTCCCCCAGTTTGTTGCTTTCTTTCTAATTTTGGTTGTAATGATTTTGTTTGTACAAACCCTTTTTAATTTGATGTAATCAAAATCATTCATTTTACATTTATAATGTTTTCTATCTCTTGCTTGGTTTTAGTTTCCTTCCTTTCCCACAGATTTGACAGGCACACTATTTTATGTTCACCTAATTTATTCATGATTTCATTCCCTATATTTAAGTCATTTACCTATTTTGAATTTATCTTGGTATAGGTTGTAAGATATTGATCTAGATCTGATTTTCCCCATAATCTTTTCCAATTCTCCCAGCAGTTTTTGTCAAATAGTGAATTCTTGTCCCAAAAGGTGGGATCTTTGGGTTTATTGAACCCTACCTTGCTGAGGTCATTTATTCCTAGTCTATTCCATTGATCCACCCTTCTTTCTCTTAGCCAGTATCATATTGTTTTGATGAACACTGCTTTATAGTTCAGTTTAAGATCTGGTACTGCTAGGCCCCCATCCTTCACATTTTTTTCATTATTTCCCTTGATATTCTTGATCTTTTGTTCTTCCAGATAAACTTTGTCATAACTTTTCTAATTCTATAAAAAAAGTTTTTTGGTAGTTTGATAGATATGGCACTGAATAAGTAAATTAATTTGTGTAGAATTATCATTTTTATTATATTAGCTTTTCCTACTTGGTCTTCTTTTCAATGTACAGCCTTCATCATTGCATAATGTACCCCTGTCAGGATAGGACAATTAATCAGATGTTTATTAAGCACCTTCTGTGTAACAGAGCATTATGTTGGCGAAGAGGAAGAATGGATATGTTGTTTCTGGCCTTTGTGGAACTTACAGTCTAATTGCTTATTACTTTTGTGTTGGTCATTCTTTCCATCTCTAATATTCCCCCTTTAAAGACTGTATCTCTGAACATGTTGAGTACTATGCTTGCAGGCAGAGCTTATAAGTAGAGAATTTACTCAATTCAATTTGCTAAGCATTTATTGAGTGCTGGTTGTTTGTTTAGCACTGTTCCTAGTGCTATTGGGGATACAAAAGAATTTCCTGGGATCCCTTTTAGCTATAAAATCATATGAGTCTAGAAAGATTTTCTCTTTATCTCAAGGAGCAGCAGGTAATTTGTTTGGGGGTAACATGACCCACATAAATGAAGCAAGTACATGCAATGATCTTATTGTAGGCAAACTGTGCTCATGAGTGGTGAGGGAATGTAAAATGAGGGAATAATCAGACTGATTTATAGGATGAGGTAGCCAGAGAAGACTTGTTGGAGAGCATGAGTCTTGAGCTATGCTTTAAATAGATTGGTAGCTAAGAAGTAAGGGGGCATCATAATAAGGGTGTTAGAAAAACAAAGCAAAGGAATAATCAAGTAGGAACTAGCATGACATGTTTGGAAATAATCTCCAGCTTATTTCTAGAACTGGCCTTGAAATGGCTCCCAAAAACCAATTGTTAAATATACATTGTGATCATTTATATCTCAGAAATCAGTAAACACTATGTAAGAGGGATAGACATCATTTTCTTGATTATCTTGAAAGTCATGGAGAAAATGTTAATAATGGAGATTAAACTTAAAAGGTCCTGTATTTTCTAAAGTCAGTTATTAAACATCTACAAGCATGCTAATAAGAATAGTAGAGAGGTTGTTGGTGAATTAATAGGTGAGATTGACTTTCTATTAGAGGAATGCAATTAAAGGAGTATCTAAATCAGTGATTCCCAAAGTGGGCACTACCACCCCCTGGTGGGTGCTGCAGTAATCTAGGGAAGTGGCAATGGCCATAGGTGCATTTATCTTTCCTATTAATTGCTACTAAAATTTTTAAAAATTTAATTTCCAGGGGGCTAAGAAATATTTTTTTCTGGAAAGGGGGCGGTAAGCCAAAAAAGTTTGGAAACCATTGGTCTAAATCAATGAAATTAGTTTGGGTGAAAAAGAAACAGGAAACCACAAATTTTGTTGAGTGGAAAATGATATGATGAAAAAAGTGAGAAAGAATATTCTCCATTCTAGGAGACTAACAATGGAAGCACAGAGGAAGTATCTATACTTGTAATCTAAGCATTAAATACTGAGAACTTGAACTTGAACTATTACTGTAAGGATCAAAAAGAAAAGACAAATCTAAGGGATGTCAAAGAAGAAGAATTTGGCAAAGAATTTGGCAGGGCATTTGAGGTGGAAGGAAAAGGAAGGATCAAAGATAATTCCAGGGTCTTAAAGATGAATGATGATGTCATCGTCTTTGTTATTCTAAGTTTGTGAACCTGAACACCTAGAAAGGTGGTAATGCCATTGGTAGTAACAGAGAAATTGGAAGAAGTTGTCAGGTGCATTCTCTTGCACCAGACTTATTCCACAAACAAGGCACTCCATTTCTTGGCTCTAAGCTTTCTCTCTGCCTATCTTCCAGGCCTGAAAAACTTCCCCTCCTCTGCTTTGATTATTGACTCTCCCTAAATTCTAATTCCAGTGCCTTAACTATGATTTGTTGGTATTTCTGGTCATTTCAGGGTCTGACTCTTCTTATCATTGGAGGTTTTCTTGGTCAAAATAGTAGAGTAGTTTGCCATGTCTTTCTCCAGTTTATTTTACAGATGAGGAAAGAGGCAAACAGGGTTAAATGACTTGCCCAGGGTCACACAGTAAGTATCTGAGGCCAGATTTGATGAATCTTCTTAATGTCAGGCCTGGCACTCTATCCCACTCTATCCCACCTATCTTTCCCTGTTAATTATTACTTATTTATCCTGTATATAGCTTGCTTTCTATATATTTGTTTGCACACTGTCTCTTCCATTAGATTGTAAATTCATTGAGGGCAGAGACTATCTTTTGCCTCTTTTTGTATCTCCAGCACTTAGCATATTGCCTGGCACATAGTAAACTTTTAATAAGTATTTATTTATGGATTGATTATAGCCATGGTCTCATGAATTTCAACAAAGACATTCCTAAAAGAAGAGGGAAGGGCTCTGAAGATGTCAGAGACACAGTTATCACTAATTGCTCAAACCCACATTCATTCTCTGTGCCCAAGACATCAAGCTACATTGTGACCGACAACCTAGGGTTCCTACATACTTTCTTTGTCCTGGATGTTAGATCATGCTTCTGAACCAATTTTACCAACAGTACCATTAAAAAAATTGAAGAGAGTTAATATCTTTTATCCTAAACTAAGATATCTTTTACTTAGATGACACCCAGTTAAGATGGAAGAAACACTGAATTTCCCTGAGTTGCAGATTCCTCAGTCAATAGAAGGATTTGGTGATGTTGATGTATCTTGAAAATATTGTCTGAAGAATAAGTATGGGCAATAGAATTGTGAAATTATTTTATTATTTTGACAGAGAAATAGGTTTTTCTACTGGCAGATAATAAAGGCGGGAATCTGAGTCAGGAGGATACAGGGCAATGACCTGACCTTCAGGAGCTTTTTTTCTTCTCGGGTTAAATTGCATACCAACCTGAAAAAGATTTCTGGATTCCATAGTTCCAGTATCAGTATAGCTCTTGAATATTGTTCTTTGTCATTTCCAAAAATGGATTTTGGGGAGTCAAGCAAGATCACTATGAAAGCTGAAACAGGAGCTAGAAGGTATTTTCTAAATCTAAACCATATAGTTGTCCGGGACAACTGATTTAATTAGCACTAGACAAAAGTCAGTGATAATAATTAATAAAAATCTTAATCTTAGCCTGGGGCACATTTCTTGTTCAATTTTTTTTTCATTCTAGTCTGTTTCTTCGTGATACCATTTGGAGATTCCTTGCCATTTCCTTCAACTCATTTTACAGATGAGGGACTGAGGTATCCAAGATTAAATGATTTGCTCAGGATTTCACAGCTAAGTGTCAGGTCACATTTGAACTGAGGAAAATGAGTCTTCCTGACTCCAAGCCTTGGTGCTCTATCAACTGTACCAAATAGCTGCCTCAATGACTGGCTTTTACTCAACTGTCCTTAGTTTGATTTAACTATCCATAGCCCCTTTACCTATGCACTTAAGGAATTCATCCTGCCCTTTTAAGAAAAATATTTTTCTCATTTACATATAATAAAAATTTTAAACATAATTTCTAAAACTTTGAGATCCAAATTCTCTTCCTCCCTCACTTCCCTCCCCACTCCCTGAAATGACAA